>NW_026909224.1:0-104646 GCF_033115175.1 Lepus europaeus | reverse complement strand
GGGCCAGGGGTCTGGCAGGCTCCGGGGGCAAATGGACTACGGAAGCCGAGAGGGGCCCATCCGCGCCAAAACCCAAAACGCGCTGCGGCCTCCAGGGACACAGGGGACACAAGTGGCTGTGTGGCTTGCAGTGCCCGACCAGAGGGAGGGAGGTTGTCTGGCTGCTGAGGCGCAGCCGGTGTCAGCCCTTCGGGGAACTGCCCGTGGATGCTTCGGGAATGGGGGCTGCCAACTCAGAACCCCCGTTCCCTGTGGCTGCAGCCAGCCAGGGGGCTCCAGGGTCGGGCGCGCCCGCGGGCCTGGGGGGCTTCTTGCCTGTGTGCAGGGCTTCTACGCACAAGGTGGCACCTCATCCAGGCTCAAGGGTGGTGGCAGGAACCCAGGAGGCGCTCGGGGACTCAGCAGGGCCCGCCCCTGGGGCCAGGGGTCTGGCAAGCTCCGGGGCAAATGGACTACGGAAGCCGAGAGGGGCCCATCCGCGCCAAAACCCAAAACGCGCTGCGGCCTCCAGGGACACAGGGGACACAAGTGGCTGTGTGGCTTGCAGTGCCCGACCAGAGGGAGGGAGGTTGTCTGGCTGCTGAGGCGCAGCCGGTGTCAGCCCTTCGGGGAACTGCCCGTGGATTCTTCGGGAATGGGGGCTGCCAATTCAGAACCCCCGTTCCCTGTGGCTGCAGCCAGCCAAGGGGCTCCAGGATCGGGCGCGCCCGAGGGCCTGGGGGGCTTCTTGCCTGTGTGCAGGGCTTCTACGCACAAGGTGGCACCTCATCCCGGCCAAGGGTGGTGGCAGGAACCCAGGAGGCGCTCCGGGACTCAGTAAGGCCCGCCCCTGGGGCAGGGGTCTGGCAGGCTCCGGGGGCAAATGGACTACGGAAGCCGAGAGGGGCCCGTCCGCGCCAAAACCCAAAACGCGCTGCGGCCTCCAGGGACACAGGGACACAAGTGGCTGTGTGGCTTGCAGTGCCCGACCAGAGGGAGGGAGGTTGTCTGGCTGCTGAGGCGCAGCCGGTGTCAGCCCTTCGGGGAACTGCCCGTGGATGCTTCGGGAATGGGGGCTGCCAACTCAGAACCCCCGTTCCCTGTGGCTGCAGCCAGCCAGGGGGCTCCAGGGTCGGGCGCGCCCGTGGGCCTGGGGGGCTTCTTCCTGTGTGCAGGGCTTCTACGCACAAGGTGGCACCTCATCCCGACCCAAGGGTGGTGGCAGGAACCCAGGAGGCGCTCGGGGACTCAGCAGGGCCCGCCCCTGGGGCCAGGGGTCTGGCAGCTCCGGGGCAAATGGACTACGGAAGCCGAGAGGGGCCCGTCCGCGCCAAAACCCAAAACGCGCTGCGGCCTCCAGGGACACAGGGGACACAAGTGGCTGTGTGGCTTGCAGTGCCCGAGCAGAGGGAGGGAGGTTGTCTGGCTGCTGAGGCGCAGCCGTGTCAGCCCTTCGGGGAACTGCCCGTGGATGCTTCGGGAATGCGGGCTGCCAACTCAGAACCCCCGTTCCCTGTGGCTGCAGCCAGCCAGGGGGCTCCAGGGTCGGGCGCGCCCGCGGGCCTGGGGGGCTTCTTGCCTGTGTGCAGGGCTTCTACGCACAAGGTGGCACCTCATCCCGGCCCAAGGGTGGTGGCAGGAACCCAGGAGGCGCTCGGGGACTCAGCAGGGCCCGCCCCTGGGGCCAGGGGTCTGGCAGGCTCCGGGGGCAAATGGACTACGGAAGCCGAGAGGGGCCCGTCCGCGCCAAAACCCAAAACGCGCTGCGGCCTCCAGGGACACAGGGGACACAAGTGGCTGTGTGGCTTGCAGTGCCCGACCAGAGGGAGGGAGGTTGTCTGGCTGCTGAGGCGCAGCCGGTGTCAGCCCTTCGGGGAACTGCCCGTGGATGCTTCGGGAATGGGGGCTGCCAACTCAGAACCTCCATTCCCTGTGGCTGCAGCCAGCCAGGGGGCTCCAGGGTCGGGCGCGCCCGCGGGCCTGGGGGGTTTCTTGCCTGTGTGCAGGGCTTCTACGCACAAGGTGGCACCTCATCCAGGCTCAAGGGTGGTGGCAGGAACCCAGGAGGCGCTCGGGGACTCAGCAGGGCCCGCCCCTGGGGCCAGGGGTCTGGCAAGCTCCGGGGCAAATGGACTACGGAAGCCGAGAGGGGCCCGTCCGCGCCAAAACCCAAAACGCGCTGCGGCCTCCAGGGACACAGGGGACACAAGTGGCTGTGTGGCTTGCAGTGCCCGACCAGAGGGAGGGAGGTTGTCTGGCTGCTGAGGCGCAGCCGGTGTCAGCCCTTCGGGGAACTGCCCGTGGATGCTTTGGGAATGGGGGCTGCCAACTCAGAACCCCCGTTCCCTGTGGCTGCAGCCAGCCAGGGGCTCCAGGGTCGGGCGCGCCGCGGGCCTGGGGGGCTTCTTGTCTGTGTGCAGGGCTTCTACGCACAAGGTGGCACCTCATACCGGCCCAAGGGTGGTGGCAGGAACCCAGGAGGCGCTCGGGGACTCAGCAGGGCCCGCCCCTGGGGCCAGGGGTCTGGCAGGCTCCGGGGCAAATGGACTACGGAAGCCGAGAGGGGCCCGTCCGCGCCAAAACCCAAAACGCGCTGCGGCCTCCAGGGACACAGGGACACAAGTGGCTGTGTGGCTTGCAGTGCCCGACCAGAGGGAGGGAGGTTGTCTGGCTGCTGAGGCGCAGCCGGTGTCAGCCCTTCGGGGAACTGCCCGTGGGTGCTTCGGGAATGGGGGCTGCCAACTCAGAAACCCCGTTCCCTGTGGCTGCAGCCAGCCAGGGGGCTCCAGGGTCGGGCGCGCCCGTGGGCCTGGGGGGCTTCTTGCCTGTGTGCAGGGCTTCTACGCACAAGGTGGCACCTCATCCCGGCCCAAGGGTGGTGGCATGGAACCCAGGAGGCGCTCGGGGACTCAGCAGGGCCCGCCCCTGGGGCCAGGGGTCTGGCAGGCTCCGGGGCAAATGGACTACGGAAGCCGAGAGGGGCCCGTCCGCGCCAAAACCCAAAACGCGCTGCGGCCTCCAGGGACACAGGGGACACAAGTGGCTGTGTGGCTTGCAGTGCCCGAGCAGAGGGCGGGAGGTTGTCTGGCTGCTGAGGCGCAGCCGGTGTCAGCCCTTCGGGGAACTGCCCGTGGATGCTTCAGGAATGGGGGCTGCCAACTCAGAACCCCCGTTCCCTGTGGCTGCAACCAGCCAGCCAGGGGGCTCCAGGGTCGGGCGCGCCGCGGGCCTGGGGGGCTTCTTGCCTGTGTGCAGGGCTTCTACGCACAAGGTGGCACCTCATCCCGGCCCAAGGGTGGTGGCAGGAACCCAGGAGGCGCTCGGGGACTCAGCAGGGCCCGCCCCTGGGGCCAGGGGTCTGGCAGGCTCCGGGGGCAAATGGACTACGGAAGCCGAGAGGGGCCCGTCCGCGCCAAAACCCAAAACGCGCTGCGGCCTCCAGGGACACAGGGGACACAAGTGGCTGTGTGGCTTGCAGTGCCCGAGCAGAGGGAGGGAGGTTGTCTGGCTGCTGAGGCGCAGCCGGTGTCAGCCCTTCGGGGAACTGCCCGTGGATGCTTCGGGAATGGGGGCTGCCAACTCAGAACTCCATTCCCTGTGGCTGCAGCCAGCCAGGGGGCTCCAGGGTCGGGCGCGCCCGCGGGCCTGGGGGGTTTCTTGCCTGTGTGCAGGGCTTCTACGCACAAGGTGGCACCTCATCCAGGCTCAAGGGTGGTGGCAGGAACCCAGGAGGCGCTCGGGGACTCAGCAGGGCCCGCCCCTGGGGCCAGGGGTCTGGCAAGCTCCGGGGCAAATGGACTACGGAAGCCGAGAGGGGCCCGTCCGCGCCAAAACCCAAAACGCGCTGCGGCCTCCAGGGACACAGGGGACACAAGTGGCTGTGTGGCTTGCAGTGCCCGACCAGAGGGAGGGAGGTTGTCTGGCTGCTGAGGCGCAGCCGGTGTCAGCCCTTCGGGGAACTGCCCGTGGATGCTTTGGGAATGGGGGCTGCCAACTCAGAACCCCCGTTCCCTGTGGCTGCAGCCAGCCAGGGGGCTCCAGGGTCGGGCGCGCCCGCGGGCCTGGGGGGCTTCTTGTCTGTGTGCAGGGCTTCTACGCACAAGGTGGCACCTCATACCGGCCCAAGGGTGGTGGCAGGAACCCAGGAGGCGCTCGGGGACTCAGCAGGGCCCGCCCCTGGGGCCAGGGGTCTGGCAGGCTCCGGGGCAAATGGACTACGGAAGCCGAGAGGGGCCCGTCCGCGCCAAAACCCAAAACGCGCTGCGGCCTCCAGGGACACAGGGGACACAAGTGGCTGTGTGGCTTGCAGTGCCCGACCAGAGGGAGGGAGGTTGTCTGGCTGCTGAGGCGCAGCCGGTGTCAGCCCTTCGGGGAACTGCCCGTGGGTGCTTCGGGAATGGGGGCTGCCAACTCAGAAACCCCGTTCCCTGTGGCTGCAGCCAGCCAGGGGGCTCCAGGGTCGGGCGCGCCCGCGGGCCTGGGGGGCTTCTTGCCTGTGTGCAGGGCTTCTACGCACAAGGTGGCACCTCATCCCGGCCCAAGGGTGGTGGCAGGAACCCAGGAGGCGCTCGGGGACTCAGCAGGGCCCGCCCCTGGGGCCAGGGGTCTGGCAGGCTCCGGGGCAAATGGACTACGGAAGCCGAGAGGGGCCCGTCCGCGCCAAAACCCAAAACGCGCTGCGGCCTCCAGGGACACAGGGGACACAAGTGGCTGTGTGGCTTGCAGTGCCCGAGCAGAGGGCGGGAGGTTGTCTGGCTGCTGAGGCGCAGCCGGTGTCAGCCCTTCGGGGAACTGCCCGTGGATGCTTCAGGAATGGGGGCTGCCAACTCAGAACCCCCGTTCCCTGTGGCTGCAACCAGCCAGCCAGGGGGCTCCAGGGTCGGGCGCGCCCGTGGGCCTGGGGGGCTTCTTGCCTGTGTGCAGGGCTTCTACGCACAAGGTGGCACCTCATCCCGGCCCAAGGGTGGTGGCAGGAACCCAGGAGGTGCTCGGGGACTCAGCAGGGCCCGCCCCTGGGGCCAGGGGTCTGGCAGGCTCCGGGGCAAATGGACTACGGAAGCCGAGAGGGGCCCGTCTGCGCCAAAACCCAAAACGCGCTGCGTCCTCCAGGGACACAGGGGACACAAGTGGCTGTGTGGCTTGCAGTGCCCGACCAGAGGGAGGGAGGTTGTCTGGCTGCTGAGGCGCAGCCGGTGTCAGCCCTTCGGGGGAACTGCCCGTGGATGCTTCGGGAATGGGGCTGCCAACTCAGAACCCCCGTTCCCTGTGGCTGCAGCCAGCCAGGGGGCTCCAGGGTCGGGCGCGCCCGCGGGCCTGGGGGGCTTCTTGCCTGTGTGCAGGGCTTCTACGCACAAGGTGGCACCTCATCCCAGCCCAAGGGTGGTGGCAGGAACCCAGGAGGCGCTCGGGGACTCAGCAGGGCCCGCCCCTGGGGCCAGGGGTCTGGCAGGCTCCGGGGGCAAATGGACTACGGAAGCCGAGAGGGGCCCGTCCGCGCCAAAACCCAAAACGCGCTGCGGCCTCCAGGGACACAGGGGACACAAGTGGCTGTGTGGCTTGCAGTGCCCGACCAGAGGGAGGGAGGTTGTCTGGCTGCTGAGGCGCAGCCGGTGTCAGCCCTTCGGGGAACTGCCCGTGGATGCTTTGGGAATGGGGGCTGCCAACTCAGAACCCCCGTTCCCTGTGGCTGCAGCCAGCCAGGGGGCTCCAGGGTCGGGCGCGCCCGCGGGCCTGGGGGCTTCTTGCCTGTTTGCAGGGCTTCTACGCACAAGGTGGCACCTCATCCCGGCCCAAGGGTGGTGGCAGGAACCCAGGAGGCGCTCGGGGACTCAGCACGGCCCGCCCCTGGGGCCAGGGGTCTGGCAGGCTCCGGGGGCAAATGGACTAGGAAGCCGAGAGGGGCCCGTCCGTGCCAAAACCCAAAACGCGCTGCGGCCTCCAGGGACACAGGGGACACAAGTGGCTGTGTGGCTTGCAGTGCCCGACCAGAGGGAGGGAGGTTGTCTGGCTGCTGAGGCGCAGCCGGTGTCAGCCCTTCAGGGAACTGCCCGTGGATGCTTCGGGAATGGGGGAGGCCAACTCAGAACCCCCGTTCCCTGTGGCTGCAGCCAGCTAGCCAGGGGGCTCCAGGGTCGGGCGCGCCCGTGGGCCTGGGGGGCTTCTTGCCTGTGTGCAGGGCTTCTACGCACAAGGTGGCACCTCATCCCGGCCCAAGGGTGGTGGCAGGAACCCAGGAGGCGCTCGGGGACTCAGCAGGGCCCGCCCCTGGGGCCAGGGGTCTGGCAGGCTCCGGGGCAAATGGACTACGGAAGCCGAGAGGGGCCCGTCCGCGCCAAAATCCAAAACGCGCTGCGGCCTCCAGGGACACAGGGGACACAAGTGGCTGTGTGGCTTGCAGTGCCCGACCAGAGGGAGGGAGGTTGTCTGGCTGCTGAGGCGCAGCCGGTGTCAGCCCTTCGGGGAACTGCCCGTGGATGCTTCGGGAATGGGGGCTGCCAACTCAGAACCCCCGTTCCCTGTGGCTGCCGCCAGCCAGGGGGCTCCAGGTTCGGGCGCGCCCGCGGGCCAGGGGGGCTTCTTGCCTGTGTGCAGGGCTTCTACGCACAAGGTGGCACCTCATCCCGGCCCAAGGGTGGTGGCAGGAACCCAGGAGGCGCTCGGGGACTCAGCAGGGCCCGCCCCTGGGGCCAGGGGTCTGGCAGGCTCCGGGGGCAAATGGACTACGGAAGCCGAGAGGGGCCCGTCCGCCGCCAAAACCCAAAACGCGCTGCGGCCTCCAGGGACACAGGGGACACAAGTGGCTGTGTGGCTTGCAGTGCCCGAGCAGAGGGAGGGAGGTTGTCTGGCTGCTGAGGCGCAGCCGGTGTCAGCCCTTCGGGGAACTGCCCGTGGATGCTTCTGGAATGGGGGCTGCCAACTCAGAACCCCCGTTCCCTGTGGCTACAGCCAGCCAGCCAGGAGGCTCCAGGGTCGGGCGCGCCCGTGGGCCTGGGGGGCTTCTTGCCTGTGTGCAGGGCTTCTACGCACAAGGTGGCACCTCATCCCGGCCCAAGGGTGGTGGCAGGAACCCAGGAGGCGCTCGGGGACTCAGCAGGGCCCGCCCCTGGGGCCAGGGGTCTGGCAGGCTCCGGGGCAAATGGACTACGGAAGCCGAGAGGGGCCCGTCCGCGCCAAAATCCAAAACGCGCTGCGGCCTCCAGGGACACAGGGGACACAAGTGGCTGTGTGGCTTGCAGTGCCCGACCAGAGGGAGGGAGGTTGTCTGGCTGCTGAGGCGCAGCCGGTGTCAGCCCTTCGGGGAACTGCCCGTGGATGCTTCGGGAATGGGGGCTGCCAATTCAGAACCCCCGTTCCCTGTGGCTGCAGCCAGCCAAGGGGCTCCAGGATCGGGCACGCCCGAGGGCCTGGGGGGCTTCTTGCCTGTGTGCAGGGCTTCTACGCACAAGGTGGCACCTCATCCCGGCCCAAGGGTGGTGGCAGGAACCCAGGAGGCGCTCCGGGACTCAGTAAGGCCCGCCCCTGGGGCCAGGGGTCTGGCAGGCTCCGGGGGCAAATGGACTACGGAAGCCGAGAGGGGCCCGTCCGCGCCAAAACCCAAAACGCGCTGCGGCCTCCAGGGACACAGGGGACACAAGTGGCTGTGTGGCTTGCAGTGCCCGACCAGAGGGAGGGAGGTTGTCTGGCTGCTGAGGCGCAGCCGGTGTCAGCCCTTCGGGGAACTGCCCGTGGATGCTTCGGGAATGGGGGCTGCCAACTCAGAACCCCCCGTTCCCTGTGGCTGCAGCCAGCCAGGGGGCTCCAGGGTCGGGCGCGCCCGGGGGCCTGGGGGGCTTCTTGTCTGTGTGCAGGGCTTCTACGCACAAGGTGGCACCTCATCCCGGCCCAAGGGTGGTGGCAGGAACCCAGGAGGCGCTCGGGGACTCAGCAGGGCCCGCCCCTGGGGCCAGGGGTCTGGCAGGCTCCGGGGCAAATGGACTACGGAAGCCGAGAGGGGCCCGTCCGCGCCAAAACCCAAAACGCGCTGCGGCCTCCAGGGACACAGGGGACACAAGTGGATGTGTGGCTTGCAGTGCCCGACCAGAGGGAGGGAGGTTGTCTGGCTGCTGAGGCGCAGCCGGTGTCAGCCCTTCGGGGAACTGCCCGTGGATGCTTCGGGAATGGGGCCTGCCAACTCAGAAACCCCGTTCCCTGTGGCTGCAGCCAGCCAGGGGGCTCCAGGGTCGGGCGCGCCCGTGGGCCTGGGGGGCTTCTTGCCTGTGTGCAGGGCTTCTACGCACAAGGTGGCACCTCATCCCGACCCAAGGGTGGTGGCAGGAACCCAGGAGGCGCTCGGGGACTCAGCAGGGCCCGCCCCTGGGGCCAGGGGTCTGGCAGGCTCCGGGGCAAATGGACTACGGAAGCCGAGAGGGGCCCGTCCGCGCCAAAACCCAAAACGCGCTGCGGCCTCCAGGGACACAGGGGACACAAGTGGCTGTGTGGCTTGCAGTGCCCGAGCAGAGGGAGGGAGGTTGTCTGGCTGCTGAGGCGCAGCCGGTGTCAGCCCTTCGGGGAACTGCCCGTGGATGCTTCGGGAATGCGGGCTGCCAACTCAGAACCCCCGTTCCCTGTGGCTGCAGCCAGCCAGGGGGCTCCAGGGTCGGGCGCGCCCGCGGGCCTGGGGGGCTTCTTGCCTGTGTGCAGGGCTTCTACGCACAAGGTGGCACCTCATCCCGGCCCAAGGGTGGTGGCAGGAACCCAGGAGGCGCTCGGGGACTCAGCAGGGCCCGCCCCTGGGGCCAGGGGTCTGGCAGGCTCCGGGGGCAAATGGACTACGGAAGCCGAGAGGGGCCCATCCGCGCCAAAACCCAAAACGCGCTGCGGCCTCCAGGGACACAGGGGACACAAGTGGCTGTGTGGCTTGCAGTGCCCGACCAGAGGGAGGGAGGTTGTCTGGCTGCTGAGGCGCAGCCGGTGTCAGCCCTTCGGGGAACTGCCCGTGGATGCTTCGGGAATGGGGGCTGCCAACTCAGAACCCCCGTTCCCTGTGGCTGCAGCCAGCCAGGGGGCTCCAGGGTCGGGCGCGCCCGCGGGCCTGGGGGGCTTCTTGCCTGTGTGCAGGGCTTCTACGCACAAGGTGGCACCTCATCCAGGCTCAAGGGTGGTGGCAGGAACCCAGGAGGCGCTCGGGGACTCAGCAGGGCCCGCCCCTGGGGCCAGGGGTCTGGCAAGCTCCGGGGCAAATGGACTACGGAAGCCGAGAGGGGCCCATCCGCGCCAAAACCCAAAACGCGCTGCGGCCTCCAGGGACACAGGGGACACAAGTGGCTGTGTGGCTTGCAGTGCCCGACCAGAGGGAGGGAGGTTGTCTGGCTGCTGAGGCGCAGCCGGTGTCAGCCCTTCGGGGAACTGCCCGTGGATTCTTCGGGAATGGGGGCTGCCAATTCAGAACCCCCGTTCCCTGTGGCTGCAGCCAGCCAAGGGGCTCCAGGATCGGGCGCGCCCGAGGGCCTGGGGGGCTTCTTGCCTGTGTGCAGGGCTTCTACGCACAAGGTGGCACCTCATCCCGGCCAAGGGTGGTGGCAGGAACCCAGGAGGCGCTCCGGGACTCAGTAAGGCCCGCCCCTGGGGCCAGGGGTCTGGCAGGCTCCGGGGGCAAATGGACTACGGAAGCCGAGAGGGGCCCGTCCGCGCCAAAACCCAAAACGCGCTGCGGCCTCCAGGGACACAGGGGACACAAGTGGCTGTGTGGCTTGCAGTGCCCGACCAGAGGGAGGGAGGTTGTCTGGCTGCTGAGGCGCAGCCGGTGTCAGCCCTTCGGGGAACTGCCCGTGGATGCTTCGGGAATTGGGGCTGCCAACTCAGAACCCCCGTTCCCTGTGGCTGCAGCCAGCCAGGGGGCTCCAGGGTCGGGCGCGCCCGTGGGCCTGGGGGGCTTCTTCCTGTGTGCAGGGCTTCTACGCACAAGGTGGCACCTCATCCCGACCCAAGGGTGGTGGCAGGAACCCAGGAGGCGCTCGGGGACTCAGCAGGGCCCGCCCCTGGGGCCAGGGGTCTGGCAGGCTCCGGGGCAAATGGACTACGGAAGCCGAGAGGGGCCCGTCCGCGCCAAAACCCAAAACGCGCTGCGGCCTCCAGGGACACAGGGGACACAAGTGGCTGTGTGGCTTGCAGTGCCCGAGCAGAGGGAGGGAGGTTGTCTGGCTGCTGAGGCGCAGCCGGTGTCAGCCCTTCGGGGAACTGCCCGTGGATGCTTCGGGAATGCGGGCTGCCAACTCAGAACCCCCGTTCCCTGTGGCTGCAGCCAGCCAGGGGGCTCCAGGGTCGGGCGCGCCCGCGGGCCTGGGGGGCTTCTTGCCTGTGTGCAGGGCTTCTACGCACAAGGTGGCACCTCATCCCGGCCCAAGGGTGGTGGCAGGAACCCAGGAGGCGCTCGGGGACTCAGCAGGGCCCGCCCCTGGGGCCAGGGGTCTGGCAGGCTCCGGGGCAAATGGACTACGGAAGCCGAGAGGGGCCCGTCCGCGCCAAAACCCAAAACGCGCTGCGGCCTCCAGGGACACAGGGGACACAAGTGGCTGTGTGGCTTGCAGTGCCCGACCAGAGGGAGGGAGGTTGTCTGGCTGCTGAGGCGCAGCCGGTGTCAGCCCTTCGGGGAACTGCCCGTGGATGCTTCGGGAATGGGGGCTGCCAACTCAGAACCTCCATTCCCTGTGGCTGCAGCCAGCCAGGGGGCTCCAGGGTCGGGCGCGCCCGCGGGCCTGGGGGGTTTCTTGCCTGTGTGCAGGGCTTCTACGCACAAGGTGGCACCTCATCCAGGCTCAAGGGTGGTGGCAGGAACCCAGGAGGCGCTCGGGGACTCAGCAGGGCCCGCCCCTGGGGCCAGGGGTCTGGCAAGCTCCGGGGCAAATGGACTACGGAAGCCGAGAGGGGCCCGTCCGCGCCAAAACCCAAAACGCGCTGCGGCCTCCAGGGACACAGGGGACACAAGTGGCTGTGTGGCTTGCAGTGCCCGACCAGAGGGAGGGAGGTTGTCTGGCTGCTGAGGCGCAGCCGGTGTCAGCCCTTCGGGGAACTGCCCGTGGATGCTTTGGGAATGGGGGCTGCCAACTCAGAACCCCCGTTCCCTGTGGCTGCAGCCAGCCAGGGGGCTCCAGGGTCGGGCGCGCCCGCGGGCCTGGGGGGCTTCTTGTCTGTGTGCAGGGCTTCTACGCACAAGGTGGCACCTCATACCGGCCCAAGGGTGGTGGCAGGAACCCAGGAGGCGCTCGGGGACTCAGCAGGGCCCGCCCCTGGGGCCAGGGGTCTGGCAGGCTCCGGGGCAAATGGACTACGGAAGCCGAGAGGGGCCCGTCCGCGCCAAAACCCAAAACGCGCTGCGGCCTCCAGGGACACAGGGGACACAAGTGGCTGTGTGGCTTGCAGTGCCCGACCAGAGGGAGGGAGGTTGTCTGGCTGCTGAGGCGCAGCCGGTGTCAGCCCTTCGGGGAACTGCCCGTGGGTGCTTCGGGAATGGGGGCTGCCAACTCAGAAACCCCGTTCCCTGTGGCTGCAGCCAGCCAGGGGGCTCCAGGGTCGGGCGCGCCCGTGGGCCTGGGGGGCTTCTTGCCTGTGTGCAGGGCTTCTACGCACAAGGTGGCACCTCATCCCGGCCCAAGGGTGGTGGCAGGAACCCAGGAGGCGCTCGGGGACTCAGCAGGGCCCGCCCCTGGGGCCAGGGGTCTGGCAGGCTCCGGGGCAAATGGACTACGGAAGCCGAGAGGGGCCCGTCCGCGCCAAAACCCAAAACGCGCTGCGGCCTCCAGGGACACAGGGGACACAAGTGGCTGTGTGGCTTGCAGTGCCCGAGCAGAGGGCGGGAGGTTGTCTGGCTGCTGAGGCGCAGCCGGTGTCAGCCCTTCGGGGAACTGCCCGTGGATGCTTCAGGAATGGGGGCTGCCAACTCAGAACCCCCGTTCCCTGTGGCTGCAACCAGCCAGCCAGGGGGCTCCAGGGTCGGGCGCGCCCGCGGGCCTGGGGGGCTTCTTGCCTGTGTGCAGGGCTTCTACGCACAAGGTGGCACCTCATCCCGGCCCAAGGGTGGTGGCAGGAACCCAGGAGGCGCTCGGGGACTCAGCAGGGCCCGCCCCTGGGGCCAGGGGTCTGGCAGGCTCCGGGGGCAAATGGACTACGGAAGCCGAGAGGGGCCCGTCCGCGCCAAAACCCAAAACGCGCTGCGGCCTCCAGGGACACAGGGGACACAAGTGGCTGTGTGGCTTGCAGTGCCCGAGCAGAGGGAGGGAGGTTGTCTGGCTGCTGAGGCGCAGCCGGTGTCAGCCCTTCGGGGAACTGCCCGTGGATGCTTCGGGAATGGGGGCTGCCAACTCAGAACTCCATTCCCTGTGGCTTCAGCCAGCCAGGGGGCTCCAGGGTCGGGCGCGCCCGCGGGCCTGGGGGGTTTCTTGCCTGTGTGCAGGGCTTCTACGCACAAGGTGGCACCTCATCCAGGCTCAAGGGTGGTGGCAGGAACCCAGGAGGCGCTCGGGGACTCAGCAGGGCCCGCCCCTGGGGCCAGGGGTCTGGCAAGCTCCGGGGCAAATGGACTACGGAAGCCGAGAGGGGCCCGTCCGCGCCAAAACCCAAAACGCGCTGCGGCCTCCAGGGACACAGGGGACACAAGTGGCTGTGTGGCTTGCAGTGCCCGACCAGAGGGAGGGAGGTTGTCTGGCTGCTGAGGCGCAGCCGGTGTCAGCCCTTCGGGGAACTGCCCGTGGATGCTTTGGGAATGGGGGCTGCCAACTCAGAACCCCCGTTCCCTGTGGCTGCAGCCAGCCAGGGGGCTCCAGGGTCGGGCGCGCCCGCGGGCCTGGGGGGCTTCTTGTCTGTGTGCAGGGCTTCTACGCACAAGGTGGCACCTCATACCGGCCCAAGGGTGGTGGCAGGAACCCAGGAGGCGCTCGGGGACTCAGCAGGGCCCGCCCCTGGGGCCAGGGGTCTGGCAGGCTCCGGGGCAAATGGACTACGGAAGCCGAGAGGGGCCCGTCCGCGCCAAAACCCAAAACGCGCTGCGGCCTCCAGGGACACAGGGGACACAAGTGGCTGTGTGGCTTGCAGTGCCCGACCAGAGGGAGGGAGGTTGTCTGGCTGCTGAGGCGCAGCCGGTGTCAGCCCTTCGGGGAACTGCCCGTGGGTGCTTCGGGAATGGGGGCTGCCAACTCAGAAACCCCGTTCCCTGTGGCTGCAGCCAGCCAGGGGGCTCCAGGGTCGGGCGCGCCCGCGGGCCTGGGGGGCTTCTTGCCTGTGTGCAGGGCTTCTACGCACAAGGTGGCACCTCATCCCGGCCCAAGGGTGGTGGCAGGAACCCAGGAGGCGCTCGGGGACTCAGCAGGGCCCGCCCCTGGGGCCAGGGGTCTGGCAGGCTCCGGGGCAAATGGACTACGGAAGCCGAGAGGGGCCCGTCCGCGCCAAAACCCAAAACGCGCTGCGGCCTCCAGGGACACAGGGGAC
Organism: Lepus europaeus; assembly: GCF_033115175.1. NCBI lineage: Eukaryota > Metazoa > Chordata > Mammalia > Lagomorpha > Leporidae > Lepus > Lepus europaeus. The sequence goes on along the minus strand of NW_026909224.1, from coordinate 91,209 downwards.
ACAAGTGGCTGTGTGGCTTGCAGTGCCCGAGCAGAGGGCGGGAGGTTGTCTGGCTGCTGAGGCGCAGCCGGTGTCAGCCCTTCGGGGAACTGCCCGTGGATGCTTCAGGAATGGGGGCTGCCAACTCAGAACCCCCGTTCCCTGTGGCTGCAACCAGCCAGCCAGGGGGCTCCAGGGTCGGGCGCGCCCGTGGGCCTGGGGGGCTTCTTGCCTGTGTGCAGGGCTTCTACGCACAAGGTGGCACCTCATCCCGGCCCAAGGGTGGTGGCAGGAACCCAGGAGGTGCTCGGGGACTCAGCAGGGCCCGCCCCTGGGGCCAGGGGTCTGGCAGGCTCCGGGGCAAATGGACTACGGAAGCCGAGAGGGGCCCGTCTGCGCCAAAACCCAAAACGCGCTGCGTCCTCCAGGGACACAGGGGACACAAGTGGCTGTGTGGCTTGCAGTGCCCGACCAGAGGGAGGGAGGTTGTCTGGCTGCTGAGGCGCAGCCGGTGTCAGCCCTTCGGGGAACTGCCCGTGGATGCTTCGGGAATGGGGCTGCCAACTCAGAACCCCCGTTCCCTGTGGCTGCAGCCAGCCAGGGGGCTCCAGGGTCGGGCGCGCCCGCGGGCCTGGGGGGCTTCTTGCCTGTGTGCAGGGCTTCTACGCACAAGGTGGCACCTCATCCCAGCCCAAGGGTGGTGGCAGGAACCCAGGAGGCGCTCGGGGACTCAGCAGGGCCCGCCCCTGGGGCCAGGGGTCTGGCAGGCTCCGGGGGCAAATGGACTACGGAAGCCGAGAGGGGCCCGTCCGCGCCAAAACCCAAAACGCGCTGCGGCCTCCAGGGACACAGGGGACACAAGTGGCTGTGTGGCTTGCAGTGCCCGACCAGAGGGAGGGAGGTTGTCTGGCTGCTGAGGCGCAGCCGGTGTCAGCCCTTCGGGGAACTGCCCGTGGATGCTTTGGGAATGGGGGCTGCCAACTCAGAACCCCCGTTCCCTGTGGCTGCAGCCAGCCAGGGGGCTCCAGGGTCGGGCGCGCCCGCGGGCCTGGGGGGCTTCTTGCCTGTTTGCAGGGCTTCTACGCACAAGGTGGCACCTCATCCCGGCCCAAGGGTGGTGGCAGGAACCCAGGAGGCGCTCGGGGACTCAGCACGGCCCGCCCCTGGGGCCAGGGGTCTGGCAGGCTCCGGGGGCAAATGGACTAGGGAAGCCGAGAGGGGCCCGTCCGTGCCAAAACCCAAAACGCGCTGCGGCCTCCAGGGACACAGGGGACACAAGTGGCTGTGTGGCTTGCAGTGCCCGACCAGAGGGAGGGAGGTTGTCTGGCTGCTGAGGCGCAGCCGGTGTCAGCCCTTCAGGGAACTGCCCGTGGATGCTTCGGGAATGGGGGAGGCCAACTCAGAACCCCCGTTCCCTGTGGCTGCAGCCAGCTAGCCAGGGGGCTCCAGGGTCGGGCGCGCCCGTGGGCCTGGGGGGCTTCTTGCCTGTGTGCAGGGCTTCTACGCACAAGGTGGCACCACATCCCGGCCCAAGGGTGGTGGCAGGAACCCAGGAGGCGCTCGGGGACTCAGCAGGGCCCGCCCCTGGGGCCAGGGGTCTGGCAGGCTCCGGGGCAAATGGACTACGGAAGCCGAGAGGGGCCCGTCCGCGCCAAAATCCAAAACGCGCTGCGGCCTCCAGGGACACAGGGGACACAAGTGGCTGTGTGGCTTGCAGTGCCCGACCAGAGGGAGGGAGGTTGTCTGGCTGCTGAGGCGCAGCCGGTGTCAGCCCTTCGGGGAACTGCCCGTGGATGCTTCGGGAATGGGGGCTGCCAACTCAGAACCCCCGTTCCCTGTGGCTGCCGCCAGCCAGGGGGCTCCAGGTTCGGGCGCGCCCGCGGGCCAGGGGGGCTTCTTGCCTGTGTGCAGGGCTTCTACGCACAAGGTGGCACCTCATCCCGGCCCAAGGGTGGTGGCAGGAACCCAGGAGGCGCTCGGGGACTCAGCAGGGCCCGCCCCTGGGGCCAGGGGTCTGGCAGGCTCCGGGGGCAAATGGACTACGGAAGCCGAGAGGGGCCCGTCCGCGCCAAAACCCAAAACGCGCTGCGGCCTCCAGGGACACAGGGGACACAAGTGGCTGTGTGGCTTGCAGTGCCCGAGCAGAGGGAGGGAGGTTGTCTGGCTGCTGAGGCGCAGCCGGTGTCAGCCCTTCGGGGAACTGCCCGTGGATGCTTCGGGAATGGGGGCTGCCAACTCAGAACCCCCGTTCCCTGTGGCTACAGCCAGCCAGCCAGGAGGCTCCAGGGTCGGGCGCGCCCGTGGGCCTGGGGGGCTTCTTGCCTGTGTGCAGGGCTTCTACGCACAAGGTGGCACCTCATCCCGGCCCAAGGGTGGTGGCAGGAACCCAGGAGGCGCTCGGGGACTCAGCAGGGCCCGCCCCTGGGGCCAGGGGTCTGGCAGGCTCCGGGGCAAATGGACTACGGAAGCCGAGAGGGGCCCGTCCGCGCCAAAATCCAAAACGCGCTGCGGCCTCCAGGGACACAGGGGACACAAGTGGCTGTGTGGCTTGCAGTGCCCGACCAGAGGGAGGGAGGTTGTCTGGCTGCTGAGGCGCAGCCGGTGTCAGCCCTTCGGGGAACTGCCCGTGGATGCTTCGGGAATGGGGGCTGCCAACTCAGAACCCCCGTTCCCTGTGGCTGCCGCCAGCCAGGGGGCTCCAGGTTCGGGCGCGCCCGCGGGCCAGGGGGGCTTCTTGCCTGTGTGCAGGGCTTCTACGCACAAGGTGGCACCTCATCCCGGCCCAAGGGTGGTGGCAGGAACCCAGGAGGCGCTCGGGGACTCAGCAGGGCCCGCCCCTGGGGCCAGGGGTCTGGCAGGCTCCGGGGGCAAATGGACTACGGAAGCCGAGAGGGGCCCGTCCGCGCCAAAACCCAAAACGCGCTGCGGCCTCCAGGGACACAGGGGACACAAGTGGCTGTGTGGCTTGCAGTGCCCGAGCAGAGGGAGGGAGGTTGTCTGGCTGCTGAGGCGCAGCCGGTGTCAGCCCTTCGGGGAACTGCCCGTGGATGCTTCGGGAATGGGGGCTGCCAACTCAGAACCCCCGTTCCCTGTGGCTGCAGCCAGCTAGCCAGGGGGCTCCAGGGTCGGGCGCGCCCGTGGGCCTGGGGGGCTTCTTGCCTGTGTGCAGGGCTTCTACGCACAAGGTGGCACCTCATCCCGGCCCAAGGGTGGTGGCAGGAACCCAGGAGGCGCTCGGGGACTCAGCAGGGCCCGCCCCTGGGGCCAGGGGTCTGGCAGGCTCCGGGGGCAAATGGACTACGGAAGCCTAGAGGGGCCCGTCCGCGCCAAAACCCAAAACGCGCTGCGGCCTCCAGGGACACAGGGGACACAAGTGGCTGTGTGGCTTGCAGTGCCCGACCAGAGGGAGGGAGGTTGTCTGGCTGCTGAGGCGCAGCCGGTGTCAGCCCTTCGGGGAACTGCCCGTGGATGCTTCGGGAATGGGGGCTGCCAACTCAGAACCCCCGTTCCCTGTGGCTGCAGCCAGCCAGCCAGGGGGCTCCAGGGTCGGGCGCGCCCGTGGGCCTGGGGGGCTTCTTGCCTGTGTGCAGGGCTTCTACGCACAAGGTGGCACCTCATCCCGGCCCAAGGGTGGTGGCAGGAACCCAGGAGGCGCTCGGGGACTCAGCAGGGCCCGCCCCTGGGGCCAGGGGTCTGGCAGGCTCCGGGGGCAAATGGACTACGGAAGCCGAGAGGGGCCCGTCCGCGCCAAAACCCAAAACGCGCTGCGGCCTCCAGGGACACAGGGGACACAAGTGGCTGTGTGGCTTGCAGTGCCCGAGCAGAGGGAGGGAGGTTGTCTGGCTGCTGAGGCGCAGCCGGTGTCAGCCCTTCGGGGAACTGCCCGTGGATGCTTCGGGAATGGGGGCTGCCAACTCAGAACCCCCGTTCCCTGTGGCTGCAGCCAGCCAGGGGGCTCCAGGGTCGGGCGCGCCCGCGGGCCTGGGGGGCTTCTTGCCTGTGTGCAGGGCTTCTACGCACAAGGTGGCACCTCATCCCGGCCCAAGGGTGGTGGCAGGAACCCAGGAGGCGCTCGGGGACTCAGCAGGGCCCGCCCCTGGGGCCAGGGGTCTGGCAGGCTCCGGGGGCAAATGGACTAGGGAAGCCGAGAGGGGCCCGTCCGTGCCAAAACCCAAAACGCGCTGCGGCCTCCAGGGACACAGGGGACACAAGTGGCTGTGTGGCTTGCAGTGCCCGACCAGAGGGAGGGAGGTTGCATGGCTGCTGAGGCGCAGCCGGTGTCAGCCCTTCAGGGAACTGCCCGTGGATGCTTCGGGAATGGGGGCTGCCAACTCAGAACCCCCGTTCCCTGTGGCTGCAGCCAGCTAGCCATGGGGCTCCAGGTTCGGGCGCGCCCGCGGGCCTGGGGGGCTTCTTGCCTGTGTGCAGGGCTTCTACGCACAAGGTGGCACCTCATCCCGGCCCAAGGGTGGTGGCAGGAACCCAGGAGGCGCTCGGGGACTCAGCAGGGCCCGCCCCTGGGGCCAGGGGTCTGGCAGGCTCCGGGGGCAAATGGACTACGGAAGCCGAGAGGGGCCCGTCCGCGCCAAAACCCAAAACGCGCTGCGGCCTCCAGGGACACAGGGGACACAAGTGGCTGTGTGGCTTGCAGTGCCCGACCAGAGGGAGGGAGGTTGTCTGGCTGCTGAGGCGCAGCCGGTGTCAGCCCTTCGGGGAACTGCCCGTGGATGCTTCGGGAATGGGGGCTGCCAACTCAGAACCCCCGTTCCCTGTGGCTGCAGCCAGCCAGCCAGGGGGCTCCAGGGTCGGGCGCGCCCGTGGGCCTGGGGGGCTTCTTGCCTGTGTGCAGGGCTTCTACGCACAAGGTGGCACCTCATCCCGGCCCAAGGGTGGTGGCAGGAACCCAGGAGGTGCTCGGGGACTCAGCAGGGCCCGCCCCTGGGGCCAGGGGTCTGGCAGGCTCCGGGGCAAATGGACTACGGAAGCCGAGAGGGGCCCGTCTGCGCCAAAACCCAAAACGCGCTGCGTCCTCCAGGGACACAGGGGACACAAGTGGCTGTGTGGCTTGCAGTGCCCGACCAGAGGGAGGGAGGTTGTCTGGCTGCTGAGGCGCAGCCGGTGTCAGCCCTTCGGGGAACTGCCCGTGGATGCTTCGGGAATGGGGGCTGCCAACTCAGAACCCCCGTTCCCTGTGGCTGCAGCCAGCCAGGGGGCTCCAGGGTCGGGCGCGCCCGCGGGCCTGGGGGGCTTCTTGCCTGTGTGCAGGGCTTCTACGCACAAGGTGGCACCTCATCCCGGCCCAAGGGTGGTGGCAGGAACCCAGGAGGCGCTCGGGGACTCAGCAGGGCCCGCCCCTGGGGCCAGGGGTCTGGCAGGCTCCGGGGGCAAATGGACTACGGAAGCCGAGAGGGGCCCGTCCGCGCCAAAACCCAAAACGCGCTGCGGCCTCCAGGGACACAGGGGACACAAGTGGCTGTGTGGCTTGCAGTGCCCGACCAGAGGGAGGGAGGTTGTCTGGCTGCTGAGGCGCAGCCGGTGTCAGCCCTTCAGGGAACTGCCCGTGGATGCTTCGGGAATGTTGGCTGCCAACTCAGAACCCCCGTTCCCTGTGGCTGCAGCCAGCCAGGGGGCTCCAGGGTCGGGTGCGCCCGTGTTCCTGGGGGGCTTCTTGCCTGTGTGCAGGGCTTCTACGCACAAGGTGGCACCTCATCCCGGCCCAAGGGTGGTGGCAGGAACCCAGGAGGCGCTCGGGGACTCAGCAGGGCCCGCCCCTGGGGCCAGGGGTCTGGCAGGCTCCGGGGGCAAATGGACTACGGAAGCCGAGAGGGGCCCGTCCGCGCCAAAACCCAAAACGCGCTGCGGCCTCCAGGGACACAGGGGACACAAGTGGCTGTGTGGCTTGCAGTGCCCGACCAGAGGGAGGGAGGTTGTCTGGCTGCTGAGGCGCAGCCGGTGTCAGCCCTTCGGGGGACTGCCCGTGGATGCTTCGGGAATGGGGGCTGCCAACTCAGAACCCCCGTTCCCTGTGGCTGCAGCCAGCCAGGGGGCTCCAGGGTCGGGCGCGCCCGCGGGCCTGGGGGGCTTCTTGCCTGTGTGCAGGGCTTCTACGCACAAGGTGGCACCTCATCCCGGCCCAAGGGTGGTGGCAGGAACCCAGGAGGTGCTCGGGGACTCAGCAGGGCCCGCCCCTGGGGCCAGGGGTCTGGCAGGCTCCGGGGCAAATGGACTACGGAAGCCGAGAGGGGCCCGTCCGCGCCAAAACCCAAAACGCGCTGTGGCCTCCAGGGACACAGGGGACACAAGTGGCTGTGTGGCTTGCAGTGCCCGACCAGAGGGAGGGAGGTTGTCTGGCTGCTGAGGCGCAGCCGGTGTCAGCCCTTCGGGGAACTGCCCGTGGATGCTTCGGGAATGGGGACTGCCAACTCAGAACCCCCGTTCCCTGTGGCTGCAGCCAGCCAGGGGGCTCCAGGGTCGGGCGCGTCCGCGGGCCTGGGGGGCTTCTTGCCTGTGTGCAGGGCTTCTACGCACAAGGTGGCACCTCATCCCGGCCCAAGGGTGGTGGCAGGAACCCAGGAGGCGCTCGGGGACTCAGCAGGGCCCGCCCCTGGGGCCAGGGGTCTGGCAGGCTCCGGGGGCAAATGGACTACGGAAGCCGAGAGGGGCCCGTCCGCGCCAAAACCCAAAACGCGCTGCGGCCTCCAGGGACACAGGGGACACAAGTGGCTGTGTGGCTTGCAGTGCCCGACCAGAGGGAGGGAGGTTGTCTGGCTGCTGAGGCGCAGCCGGTGTCAGCCCTTCGGGGAACTGCCCGTGGATGCTTCGGGAATGGGGGCTGCCAACTCAGAACCCCCGTTCCCTGTGGCTGCAGCCAGCCAGCCAGGGGGCTCCAGGGTCGGGCGCGCCCGTGGGCCTGGGGGGCTTCTTGCCTGTGTGCAGGGCTTCTACGCACAAGGTGGCACCTCATCCCGGCCCAAGGGTGGTGGCAGGAACCCAGGAGGTGCTCGGGGACTCAGCAGGGCCCGCCCCTGGGGCCAGGGGTCTGGCAGGCTCCGGGGCAAATGGACTACGGAAGCCGAGAGGGGCCCGTCTGCGCCAAAACCCAAAACGCGCTGCGTCCTCCAGGGACACAGGGGACACAAGTGGCTGTGTGGCTTGCAGTGCCCGACCAGAGGGAGGGAGGTTGTCTGGCTGCTGAGGCGCAGCCGGTGTCAGCCCTTCGGGGAACTGCCCGTGGATGCTTCGGGAATGGGGGCTGCCAACTCAGAACCCCCGTTCCCTGTGGCTGCAGCCAGCCAGGGGGCTCCAGGGTCGGGCGCGCCCGCGGGCCTGGGGGGCTTCTTGCCTGTGTGCAGGGCTTCTACGCACAAGGTGGCACCTCATCCCGGCCCAAGGGTGGTGGCAGGAACCCAGGAGGCGCTCGGGGACTCAGCAGGGCCCGCCCCTGGGGCCAGGGGTCTGGCAGGCTCCGGGGGCAAATGGACTACGGAAGCCGAGAGGGGCCCGTCCGCGCCAAAACCCAAAACGCGCTGCGGCCTCCAGGGACACAGGGGACACAAGTGGCTGTGTGGCTTGCAGTGCCCGACCAGAGGGAGGGAGGTTGTCTGGCTGCTGAGGCGCAGCCGGTGTCAGCCCTTCGGGGAACTGCCCGTGGATGCTTCGGGAATGGGGGCTGCCAACTCAGAACCCCCGTTCCCTGTGGCTGCAGCCAGCCAGGGGGCTCCAGGGTCGGGCGCGCCCGCGGGCCTGGGGGGCTTCTTGCCTGTTTGCAGGGCTTCTACGCACAAGGTGGCACCTCATCCCGGCCCAAGGGTGGTGGCAGGAACCCAGGAGGCGCTCGGGGACTCAGCACGGCCCGCCCCTGGGGCCAGGGGTCTGGCAGGCTCCGGGGGCAAATGGACTAGGGAAGCCGAGAGGGGCCCGTCCGTGCCAAAACCCAAAACGCGCTGCGGCCTCCAGGGACACAGGGGACACAAGTGGCTGTGTGGCTTGCAGTGCCCGACCAGAGGGAGGGAGGTTGTCTGGCTGCTGAGGCGCAGCCGGTGTCAGCCCTTCAGGGAACTGCCCGTGGATGCTTCGGGAATGGGGGAGGCCAACTCAGAACCCCCGTTCCCTGTGGCTGCAGCCAGCTAGCCAGGGGGCTCCAGGGTCGGGCGCGCCCGTGGGCCTGGGGGGCTTCTTGCCTGTGTGCAGGGCTTCTACGCACAAGGTGGCACCTCATCCCGGCCCAAGGGTGGTGGCAGGAACCCAGGAGGCGCTCGGGGACTCAGCAGGGCCCGCCCCTGGGGCCAGGGGTCTGGCAGGCTCCGGGGCAAATGGACTACGGAAGCCGAGAGGGGCCCGTCCGCGCCAAAATCCAAAACGCGCTGCGGCCTCCAGGGACACAGGGGACACAAGTGGCTGTGTGGCTTGCAGTGCCCGACCAGAGGGAGGGAGGTTGTCTGGCTGCTGAGGCACAGCCGGTGTCAGCCCTTCGGGGAACTGCCCGTGGATGCTTCGGGAATGGGGGCTGCCAACTCAGAACCCCCGTTCCCTGTGGCTGCCGCCAGCCAGGGGGCTCCAGGTTCGGGCGCGCCCGCGGGCCTGGGGGGCTTCTTGCCTGTGTGCAGGGCTTCTACGCACAAGGTGGCACCTCATCCCGGCCCAAGGGTGGTGGCAGGAACCCAGGAGGCGCTCGGGGACTCAGCAGGGCCCGCCCCTGGGGCCAGGGGTCTGGCAGGCTCCGGGGCAAATGGACTACGGAAGCCGAGAGGGGCCCGTCCGCGCCAAAACCCAAAACGCGCTGCGGCCTCCAGGGACACAGGGGACACAAGTGGCTGTGTGGCTTGCAGTGCCCGAGCAGAGGGAGGGAGGTTGTCTGGCTGCTGAGGCGCAGCCGGTGTCAGCCCTTCGGGGAACTGCCCGTGGATGCTTCAGGAATGGGGGCTGCCAACTCAGAACCCCCGTTCCCTGTGGCTGCAGCCAGCCAGCCAGGGGGCTCCAGGGTCGGGCGCGCCCGTGGGCCTGGGGGGCTTCTTGCCTGTGTGCAGGGCTTCTACGCACAAGGTGGCACCTCATCCCGGCCCAAGGGTGGTGGCAGGAACCCAGGAGGTGCTCGGGGACTCAGCAGGGCCCGCCCCTGGGGCCAGGGGTCTGGCAGGCTCCGGGGCAAATGGACTACGGAAGCCGAGAGGGGCCCGTCTGCGCCAAAACCCAAAACGCGCTGCGTCCTCCAGGGACACAGGGGACACAAGTGGCTGTGTGGCTTGCAGTGCCCGACCAGAGGGAGGGAGGTTGTCTGGCTGCTGAGGCGCAGCCGGTGTCAGCCCTTCGGGGAACTGCCCGTGGATGCTTCGGGAATGGGGGCTGCCAACTCAGAACCCCCGTTCCCTGTGGCTGCAGCCAGCCAGGGGGCTCCAGGGTCGGGCGCGCCCGCGGGCCTGGGGGGCTTCTTGCCTGTGTGCAGGGCTTCTACGCACAAGGTGGCACCTCATCCCGGCCCAAGGGTGGTGGCAGGAACCCAGGAGGCGCTCGGGGACTCAGCAGGGCCCGCCCCTGGGGCCAGGGGTCTGGCAGGCTCCGGGGGCAAATGGACTACGGAAGCCGAGAGGGGCCCGTCTGCGCCAAAACCCAAAACGCGCTGCGGCCTCCAGGGACACAGGGGACACAAGTGGCTGTGTGGCTTGCAGTGCCCGACCAGAGGGAGGGAGGTTGTCTGGCTGCTGAGGCGCAGCCGGTGTCAGCCCTTCGGGGAACTGCCCGTGGATGCTTCGGGAATGGGGGCTGCCAACTCAGAACCCCCGTTCCCTGTGGCTGCAGCCAGCCAGGGGGCTCCAGGGTCGGGCGCGCCCGCGGGCCTGGGGGGCTTCTTGCCTGTTTGCAGGGCTTCTACGCACAAGGTGGCACCTCATCCCGGCCCAAGGGTGGTGGCAGGAACCCAGGAGGCGCTCGGGGACTCAGCACGGCCCGCCCCTGGGGCCAGGGGTCTGGCAGGCTCCGGGGGCAAATGGACTAGGGAAGCCGAGAGGGGCCCGTCCGTGCCAAAACCCAAAACGCGCTGCGGCCTCCAGGGACACAGGGGACACAAGTGGCTGTGTGGCTTGCAGTGCCCGACCAGAGGGAGGGAGGTTGTCTGGCTGCTGAGGCGCAGCCGGTGTCAGCCCTTCAGGGAACTGCCCGTGGATGCTTCGGGAATGGGGGAGGCCAACTCAGAACCCCCGTTCCCTGTGGCTGCAGCCAGCTAGCCAGGGGGCTCCAGGGTCGGGCGCGCCCGTGGGCCTGGGGGGCTTCTTGCCTGTGTGCAGGGCTTCTACGCACAAGGTGGCACCTCATCCCGGCCCAAGGGTGGTGGCAGGAACCCAGGAGGCGCTCGGGGACTCAGCAGGGCCCGCCCCTGGGGCCAGGGGTCTGGCAGGCTCCGGGGCAAATGGACTACGGAAGCCGAGAGGGGCCCGTCCGCGCCAAAATCCAAAACGCGCTGCGGCCTCCAGGGACACAGGGGACACAAGTGGCTGTGTGGCTTGCAGTGCCCGACCAGAGGGAGGGAGGTTGTCTGGCTGCTGAGGCGCAGCCGGTGTCAGCCCTTCGGGGAACTGCCCGTGGATGCTTCGGGAATGGGGGCTGCCAACTCAGAACCCCAGTTCCCTGTGGCTGCCGCCAGCCAGGGGGCTCCAGGTTCGGGCGCGCCCGCGGGCCTGGGGGGCTTCTTGCCTGTGTGCAGGGCTTCTACGCACAAGGTGGCACCTCATCCCGGCCCAAGGGTGGTGGCAGGAACCCAGGAGGCGCTCGGGGACTCAGCAGGGCCCGCCCCTGGGGCCAGGGGTCTGGCAGGCTCCGGGGGCAAATGGACTACGGAAGCCGAGAGGGGCCCGTCCGCGCCAAAACCCAAAACGCGCTGCGGCCTCCAGGGACACAGGGGACACAAGTGGCTGTGTGGCTTGCAGTGCCCGAGCAGAGGGAGGGAGGTTGTCTGGCTGCTGAGGCGCAGCCGGTGTCAGCCCTTCGGGGAACTGCCCGTGGATGCTTCAGGAATGGGGGCTGCCAACTCAGAACCCCCGTTCCCTGTGGCTGCAGCCAGCCAGCCAGGGGGCTCCAGGGTCGGGCGCGCCCGTGGGCCTGGGGGGCTTCTTGCCTGTGTGCAGGGCTTCTACGCACAAGGTGGCACCTCATCCCGGCCCAAGGGTGGTGGCAGGAACCCAGGAGGTGCTCGGGGACTCAGCAGGGCCCGCCCCTGGGGCCAGGGGTCTGGCAGGCTCCGGGGAAAATGGACTACAGAAGCCGAGAGGGGCCCGTCTGCGCCAAAACCCAAAATGCGCTGCGTCCTCCAGGGACACAGGGGACACAAGTGGCTGTGTGGCTTGCAGTGCCCGACCAGAGGGAGGGAGGTTGTCTGGCTGCTGAGGCGCAGCCGGTGTCAGCCCTTCGGGGAACCGCCCGTGGATGCTTCGGGAATGGGGGCTGCCAACTCAGAACCCCCGTTCCCTGTGGCTGCAGCCAACCAGGGGGCTCCAGGGTCGGGCGCGCCCGCGGGCCTGGGGGGCTTCTTGCCTGTGTGCAGGGCTTCTACGCACAAGGTGGCACCTCATCCCGGCCCAAGGGTGGTGGCAGGAACCCAGGAGGCGCTCGGGGACTCAGCAGGGCCCGCCCCTGGGGCCAGGGGTCTGGCAGGCTCCGGGGGCAAATGGACTATGGAAGCCGAGAGGGGCCCGTCCGCGCCAAAACCCAAAACGCGCTGCGGCCTCCAGGGACACAGGGGACACAAGTGGCTGTGTGGCTTGCAGTGCCCGACCAGAGGGAGGGAGGTTGTCTGGCTGCTGAGGCGCAGCCGGTGTCAGCCCTTCGGGGAACTGCCCGTGGATGCTTCAGGAATGGGGGCTGCCAACTCAGAACCCCCGTTCCCTGTGGCTGCAGCCAGCCAGCCAGGGGGCTCCAGGGTCGGGCGCGCCCGTGGGCCTGGGGGGCTTCTTGCCTGTGTGCAGGGCTTCTACGCACAAGGTGGCACCTCATCCCGGCCCAAGGGTGGTGGCAGGAACCCAGGAGGTGCTCGGGGACTCAGCAGGGCCCGCCCCTGGGGCCAGGGGTCTGGCAGGCTCCGGGGAAAATGGACTACAGAAGCCGAGAGGGGCCCGTCTGCGCCAAAACCCAAAATGCGCTGCGTCCTCCAGGGACACAGGGGACACAAGTGGCTGTGTGGCTTGCAGTGCCCGACCAGAGGGAGGGAGGTTGTCTGGCTGCTGAGGCGCAGCCGGTGTCAGCCCTTCGGGGAACTGCCCGTGGATGCTTCGGGAATGGGGGCTGCCAACTCAGAACCCCCGTTCCCTGTGGCTGCAGCCAACCAGGGGGCTCCAGGGTCGGGCGCGCCCGCGGGCCTGGGGGGCTTCTTGCCTGTGTGCAGGGCTTCTACGCACAAGGTGGCACCTCATCCCGGCCCAAGGGTGGTGGCAGGAACCCAGGAGGCGCTCGGGGACTCAGCAGGGCCCGCCCCTGGGGCCAGGGGTCTGGCAGGCTCCGGGGGCAAATGGACTACGGAAGCCGAGAGGGGCCCGTCCGCGCCAAAACCCAAAACGCGCTGCGGCCTCCAGGGACACAGGGGACACAAGTGGCTGTGTGGCTTGCAGTGCCCGACCAGAGGGAGGGAGGTTGTCTGGCTGCTGAGGCGCAGCCGGTGTCAGCCCTTCAGGGAACTGCCCGTGGATGCTTCGGGAATGGGGGCTGCCAACTCAGAACCCCCGTTCCCTGTGGCTGCAGCCAGCCAGGCGGCTCCAGGGTCGGGCGCGCCCGTGTTCCTGGGGGGCTTCTTGCCTGTGTGCAGGGCTTCTACGCACAAGGTGGCACCTCATCCCGGCCCAAGGGTGGTGGCAGGAACCCAGGAGGCGCTCGGGGACTCAGCAGGGCCCGCCCCTGGGGCCAGGGGTCTGGCAGGCTCCGGGGGCAAATGGACTACGGAAGCCGAGAGGGGCCCGTCCGCGCCAAAACCCAAAACGCGCTGCGGCCTCCAGGGACACAGGGGACACAAGTGGCTGTGTGGCTTGCAGTGCCCGACCAGAGGGAGGGAGGTTGTCTGGCTGCTGAGGCGCAGCCGGTGTCAGCCCTTCGGGGGACTGCCCGTGGATGCTTCGGGAATGGGGGCTGCCAACTCAGAACCCCCGTTCCCTGTGGCTGCAGCCAGCCAGGGGGCTCCAGGGTCGGGCGCGCCCGCGGGCCTGGGGGGCTTCTTGCCTGTGTGCAGGGCTTCTACGCACAAGGTGGCACCTCATCCCGGCCCAAGGGTGGTGGCAGGAACCCAGGAGGTGCTCGGGGACTCAGCAGGGCCCGCCCCTGGGGCCAGGGGTCTGGCAGGCTCCGGGGCAAATGGACTACGGAAGCCGAGAGGGGCCCGTCCGCGCCAAAACCCAAAACGCGCTGTGGCCTCCAGGGACACAGGGGACACAAGTGGCTGTGTGGCTTGCAGTGCCCGACCAGAGGGAGGGAGGTTGTCTGGCTGCTGAGGCGCAGCCGGTGTCAGCCCTTCGGGGAACTGCCCATGGATGCTTCGGGAATGGGGACTGCCAACTCAGAACCCCCGTTCCCTGTGGCTTCAGCCAGCCAGGGGGCTCCAGGGTCGGGCGCGTCCGCGGGCCTGGGGGGCTTCTTGCCTGTGTGCAGGGCTTCTACGCACAAGGTGGCACCTCATCCCGGCCCAAGGGTGGTGGCAGGAACCCAGGAGGCGCTCGGGGACTCAGCAGGGCCCGCCCCTGGGGCCAGGGGTCTGGCAGGCTCCGGGGGCAAATGGACTACGGAAGCCGAGAGGGGCCCGTCCGCGCCAAAACCCAAAACGCGCTGCGGCCTCCAGGGACACAGGGGACACAAGTGGCTGTGTGGCTTGCAGTGCCCGACCAGAGGGAGGGAGGTTGTCTGGCTGCTGAGGCGCAGCCGGTGTCAGCCCTTCGGGGAACTGCCCGTGGATGCTTCGGGAATGGGGGCTGCCAACTCAGAACCCCCGTTCCCTGTGGCTGCAGCCAGCCAGGGGGCTCCAGGGTCGGGCGCGCCCGTGGGCCTGGGGGGCTTCTTGCCTGTGTGCAGGGCTTCTACGCACAAGGTGGCACCTCATCCCGGCCCAAGGGTGGTGGCAGGAACCCAGGAGGCGCTCGGGGACTCAGCAGGGCCCGCCCCTGGGGCCAGGGGTCTGGCAGGCTCCGGGGGCAAATGGACTATGGAAGCCGAGAGGGGCCCGTCCGCGCCAAAACCCAAAACGCGCTGCGGCCTCCAGGGACACAGGGGACACAAGTGGCTGTGTGGCTTGCAGTGCCCGACCAGAGGGAGGGAGGTTGTCTGGCTGCTGAGGCGCAGCCGGTGTCAGCCCTTCGGGGAACTGCCCGTGGATGCTTCGGGAATGGGGGCTGCCAACTCAGAACCCCCGTTCCCTGTGGCTGCAGCCAGCCAGGGGGCTCCAGGGTCGGGCGCGCCCGCGGGCCTGGGGGGCTTCTTGCCTGTGTGCAGGGCTTCTACGCACAAGGTGGCACCTCATCCCGGCCCAAGGGTGGTGGCAGGAACCCAGGAGGCGCTCGGGGACTCAGCAGGGCCCGCCCCTGGGGCCAGGGGTCTGGCAGGCTCCGGGGGCAAATGGACTACGGAAGCCGAGAGGGGCCCGTCCGCGCCAAAACCCAAAACGCGCTGCGGCCTCCAGGGACACAGGGGACACAAGTGGCTGTGTGGCTTGCAGTGCCCGACCAGAGGGAGGGAGGTTGTCTGGCTGCTGAGGCGCAGCCGGTGTCAGCCCTTCGGGGAACTGCCCGTGGATGCTTCGGGAATGGGGGCTGCCAACTCAGAACCCCCGTTCCCTGTGGCTGCAGCCAGCCAGGGGGCTCCAGGGTCGGGCGCGCCCGCGGGCCTGGGGGGCTTCTTGCCTGTGTGCAGGGCTTCTACGCACAAGGTGGCACCTCATCCCGGCCCAAGGGTGGTGGCAGGAACCCAGGAGGCGCTCGGGGACTCAGCAGGGCCCGCCCCTGGGGCCAGGGGTCTGGCAGGCTCCGGGGCAAATGGACTACGGAAGCCGAGAGGGGCCCGTCCGCGCCAAAATCCAAAACGCGCTGCGGCCTCCAGGGACACAGGGGACACAAGTGGCTGTGTGGCTTGCAGTGCCCGACCAGAGGGAGGGAGGTTGTCTGGCTGCTGAGGCGCAGCCGGTGTCAGCCCTTCGGGGAACTGCCCGTGGATGCTTCGGGAATGGGGGCTGCCAACTCAGAACCCCCGTTCCCTGTGGCTGCCGCCAGCCAGGGGGCTCCAGGGTCGGGCGCGCCCGCGGGCCTGGGGGGCTTCTTGCCTGTGTGCAGGGCTTCTACGCACAAGGTGGCACCTCATCCCGGCCCAAGGGTGGTGGCAGGAACCCAGGAGGCGCTCGGGGACTCAGCAGGGCCCGCCCCTGGGGCCAGGGGTCTGGCAGGCTCCGGGGGCAAATGGACTACGGAAGCCGAGAGGGGCCCGTCCGCGCCAAAACCCAAAACGCGCTGCGGCCTCCAGGGACACAGGGGACACAAGTGGCTGTGTGGCTTGCAGTGCCCGACCAGAGGGAGGGAGGTTGTCTGGCTGCTGAGGCGCAGCCGGTGTCAGCCCTTCGGGGAACTGCCCGTGGATGCTTCGGGAATGGGGGCTGCCAACTCAGAACCCCCGTTCCCTGTGGCTGCAGCCAGCCAGCCAGGGGGCTCCAGGGTCGGGCGCGCCCGTGGGCCTGGGGGGCTTCTTGCCTGTGTGCAGGGCTTCTACGCACAAGGTGGCACCTCATCCCGGCCCAAGGGTGGTGGCAGGAACCCAGGAGGTGCTCGGGGACTCAGCAGGGCCCGCCCCTGGGGCCAGGGGTCTGGCAGGCTCCGGGGCAAATGGACTACGGAAGCCGAGAGGGGCCCGTCTGCGCCAAAACCCAAAACGCGCTGCGTCCTCCAGGGACACAGGGGACACAAGTGGCTGTGTGGCTTGCAGTGCCCGACCAGAGGGAGGGAGGTTGTCTGGCTGCTGAGGCGCAGCCGGTGTCAGCCCTTCGGGGAACTGCCCGTGGATGCTTCGGGAATGGGGGCTGCCAACTCAGAACCCCCGTTCCCTGTGGCTGCAGCCAGCCAGGGGGCTCCAGGGTCGGGCGCGCCCGCGGGCCTGGGGGGCTTCTTGCCTGTGTGCAGGGCTTCTACGCACAAGGTGGCACCTCATCCCGGCCCAAGGGTGGTGGCAGGAACCCAGGAGGCGCTCGGGGACTCAGCAGGGCCCGCCCCTGGGGCCAGGGGTCTGGCAGGCTCCGGGGGCAAATGGACTACGGAAGCCGAGAGGGGCCCGTCCGCGCCAAAACCCAAAACGCGCTGCGGCCTCCAGGGACACAGGGGACACAAGTGGCTGTGTGGCTTGCAGTGCCCGACCAGAGGGAGGGAGGTTGTCTGGCTGCTGAGGCGCAGCCGGTGTCAGCCCTTCGGGGAACTGCCCGTGGATGCTTCGGGAATGGGGGCTGCCAACTCAGAACCCCCGTTCCCTGTGGCTGCAGCCAGCCAGGGGGCTCCAGGGTCGGGCGCGCCCGCGGGCCTGGGGGGCTTCTTGCCTGTTTGCAGGGCTTCTACGCACAAGGTGGCACCTCATCCCGGCCCAAGGGTGGTGGCAGGAACCCAGGAGGCGCTCGGGGACTCAGCACGGCCCGCCCCTGGGGCCAGGGGTCTGGCAGGCTCCGGGGGCAAATGGACTAGGGAAGCCGAGAGGGGCCCGTCCGTGCCAAAACCCAAAACGCGCTGCGGCCTCCAGGGACACAGGGGACACAAGTGGCTGTGTGGCTTGCAGTGCCCGACCAGAGGGAGGGAGGTTGTCTGGCTGCTGAGGCGCAGCCGGTGTCAGCCCTTCAGGGAACTGCCCGTGGATGCTTCGGGAATGGGGGAGGCCAACTCAGAACCCCCGTTCCCTGTGGCTGCAGCCAGCTAGCCAGGGGGCTCCAGGGTCGGGCGCGCCCGTGGGCCTGGGGGGCTTCTTGCCTGTGTGCAGGGCTTCTACGCACAAGGTGGCACCTCATCCCGGCCCAAGGGTGGTGGCAGGAACCCAGGAGGCGCTCGGGGACTCAGCAGGGCCCGCCCCTGGGGCCAGGGGTCTGGCAGGCTCCGGGGCAAATGGACTACGGAAGCCGAGAGGGGCCCGTCCGCGCCAAAATCCAAAACGCGCTGCGGCCTCCAGGGACACAGGGGACACAAGTGGCTGTGTGGCTTGCAGTGCCCGACCAGAGGGAGGGAGGTTGTCTGGCTGCTGAGGCGCAGCCGGTGTCAGCCCTTCGGGGAACTGCCCGTGGATGCTTCGGGAATGGGGGCTGCCAACTCAGAACCCCCGTTCCCTGTGGCTGCCGCCAGCCAGGGGGCTCCAGGGTCGGGCGCGCCCGCGGGCCTGGGGGGCTTCTTGCCTGTGTGCAGGGCTTCTACGCACAAGGTGGCACCTCATCCCGGCCCAAGGGTGGTGGCAGGAACCCAGGAGGCGCTCGGGGACTCAGCAGGGCCCGCCCCTGGGGCCAGGGGTCTGGCAGGCTCCGGGGGCAAATGGACTACGGAAGCCGAGAGGGGCCCGTCCGCGCCAAAACCCAAAACGCGCTGCGGCCTCCAGGGACACAGGGGACACAAGTGGCTGTGTGGCTTGCAGTGCCCGAGCAGAGGGAGGGAGGTTGTCTGGCTGCTGAGGCGCAGCCGGTGTCAGCCCTTCGGGGAACTGCCCGTGGATGCTTCAGGAATGGGGGCTGCCAACTCAGAACCCCCGTTCCCTGTGGCTGCAGCCAGCCAGCCAGGGGGCTCCAGGGTCGGGCGCGCCCGTGGGCCTGGGGGGCTTCTTGCCTGTGTGCAGGGCTTCTACGCACAAGGTGGCACCTCATCCCGGCCCAAGGGTGGTGGCAGGAACCCAGGAGGTGCTCGGGGACTCAGCAGGGCCCGCCCCTGGGGCCAGGGGTCTGGCAGGCTCCGGGGCAAATGGACTACGGAAGCCGAGAGGGGCCCGTCTGCGCCAAAACCCAAAACGCGCTGCGTCCTCCAGGGACACAGGGGACACAAGTGGCTGTGTGGCTTGCAGTGCCCGACCAGAGGGAGGGAGGTTGTCTGGCTGCTGAGGCGCAGCCGGTGTCAGCCCTTCGGGGAACTGCCCGTGGATGCTTCGGGAATGGGGGCTGCCAACTCAGAACCCCCGTTCCCTGTGGCTGCAGCCAGCCAGGGGGCTCCAGGGTCGGGCGCGCCCGCGGGCCTGGGGGGCTTCTTGCCTGTGTGCAGGGCTTCTACGCACAAGGTGGCACCTCATCCCGGCCCAAGGGTGGTGGCAGGAACCCAGGAGGCGCTCGGGGACTCAGCAGGGCCCGCCCCTGGGGCCAGGGGTCTGGCAGGCTCCGGGGGCAAATGGACTACGGAAGCCGAGAGGGGCCCGTCCGCGCCAAAACCCAAAACGCGCTGCGGCCTCCAGGGACACAGGGGACACAAGTGGCTGTGTGGCTTGCAGTGCCCGACCAGAGGGAGGGAGGTTGTCTGGCTGCTGAGGCGCAGCCGGTGTCAGCCCTTCGGGGAACTGCCCGTGGATGCTTCGGGAATGGGGGCTGCCAACTCAGAACCCCCGTTCCCTGTGGCTGCAGCCAGCCAGGGGGCTCCAGGGTCGGGCGCGCCCGCGGGCCTGGGGGGCTTCTTGCCTGTTTGCAGGGCTTCTACGCACAAGGTGGCACCTCATCCCGGCCCAAGGGTGGTGGCAGGAACCCAGGAGGTGCTCGGGGACTCAGCAGGGCCCGCCCCTGGGGCCAGGGGTCTGGCAGGCTCCGGGGGCAAATGGACTAGGGAAGCCGAGAGGGGCCCGTCCGTGCCAAAACCCAAAACGCGCTGCGGCCTCCAGGGACACAGGGGACACAAGTGGCTGTGTGGCTTGCAGTGCCCGACCAGAGGGAGGGAGGTTGTCTGGCTGCTGAGGCGCAGCCGGTGTCAGCCCTTCAGGGAACTGCCCGTGGATGCTTCGGGAATGGGGGAGGCCAACTCAGAACCCCCGTTCCCTGTGGCTGCAGCCAGCTAGCCAGGGGGCTCCAGGGTCGGGCGCGCCCGCGGGCCTGGGGGGCTTCTTGCCTGTGTGCAGGGCTTCTACGCACAAGGTGGCACCTCATCCCGGCCCAAGGGTGGTGGCAGGAACCCAGGAGGCGCTCGGGGACTCAGCAGGGCCCGCCCCTGGGGCCAGGGGTCTGGCAGGCTCCGGGGCAAATGGACTACGGAAGCCGAGAGGGGCCCGTCCGCGCCAAAATCCAAAACGCGCTGCGGCCTCCAGGGACACAGGGGACACAAGTGGCTGTGTGGCTTGCAGTGCCCGACCAGAGGGAGGGAGGTTGTCTGGCTGCTGAGGCGCAGCCGGTGTCAGCCCTTCGGGGAACTGCCCGTGGATGCTTCGGGAATGGGGGCTGCCAACTCAGAACCCCAGTTCCCTGTGGCTGCCGCCAGCCAGGGGGCTCCAGGTTCGGGCGCGCCCGCGGGCCTGGGGGGCTTCTTGCCT
Source organism: Lepus europaeus (assembly GCF_033115175.1). Taxonomy (NCBI): domain Eukaryota; kingdom Metazoa; phylum Chordata; class Mammalia; order Lagomorpha; family Leporidae; genus Lepus; species Lepus europaeus. The sequence continues at coordinate 71,769 of NW_026909224.1, read as the reverse complement.
GTGTGCAGGGCTTCTACGCACAAGGTGGCACCTCATCCCGGCCCAAGGGTGGTGGCAGGAACCCAGGAGGCGCTCGGGGACTCAGCAGGGCCCGCCCCTGGGGCCAGGGGTCTGGCAGGCTCCGGGGGCAAATGGACTACGGAAGCCGAGAGGGGCCCGTCCGCGCCAAAACCCAAAACGCGCTGCGGCCTCCAGGGACACAGGGGACACAAGTGGCTGTGTGGCTTGCAGTGCCCGACCAGAGGGAGGGAGGTTGTCTGGCTGCTGAGGCGCAGCCGGTGTCAGCCCTTCGGGGAACTGCCCGTGGATGCTTCGGGAATGGGGGCTGCCAACTCAGAACCCCCGTTCCCTGTGGCTGCAGCCAGCCAGGGGGCTCCAGGGTCGGGCGCGCCCGCGGGCCTGGGGGGCTTCTTGCCTGTTTGCAGGGCTTCTACGCAAACTACACTCTGCCTGTCAAAAAAGAAAAAAAAAAAAAGAAACTGCTTTGAGTACTCTGAACAAATCAATCCACTTCTTCCTAAAGTGTAATATCCCCCAGATGCTTGATCCTGAAGGGAGATATTTTAGAGATTCATTTATTTTGCTGAAAGGCAGAGTGAGAAGGGAGATACACATACACAGGGGAGGGATAAAGAGAGAGATTTCCATTCACTGGTTCCCTCTCCTAAATGGCTTCAACAGTTGAACCTGGGCCAGACTGAAGCCAGAAGTCAAGAACCCCATCTGAGTATTTCATGTGGGTGGCAAGGAGTCAAGTAATCAGGCCATTATCTGCAAATTCCTAGGCACAGGTTAGGAGATTGGATCAGAAAGAACACAGCTAGAATTCAAGTTGGCACTCTTATAGGGGATGCAGGCATCATAAGTGATAGTTTAATGTGCTGTACCACAATGCCAGTCCCAGCAAGTGAGTTTTATGTTCATGTTCTCGATGATTATTTCCTATTCTAGATTTGCACTGGAACCTGTGAGCTAAACTGCAGTGGAAGGTAAGAAAAGTCTATTTTCCTGAGAACAAATGTAGGTTTCAGTCAGATTTGTTCTTGGAGGATATTTAACACATCTCAGGTTGTTTCTTTGCTTGTCTTTTCTTCCAAATGTTCCAGTGTCTCAGGCTCTTTCACATATTAGTCTCCTTCTTGTGCTCCCCTCTCTGGATGGTCTGTTCCCAGGGCTCTTGTTTTCTCACCTATTAACATCCTTCCACTGTCTCTAACTCTCCTCATGGTGTAAATGAGGGCATAGGCTTTTGACTTGATGCAGGAAAAGTGCCACACATGCTACTTTAGCAGCCTCCATGTGATATCACTTATCACTTCCAGCTTTTGCATGACATGGGTAAGCTCCAGTGCAACAAAACAGCCCAACATGGACTGACCCAACAAAAAGCCCACAGACAAGTCACACACCATTCAGCGGAGATGCGCATATTTATAGATCAAGACACTAAGCATATTGCAAACCCTCAGCAATGATGTCAATGCTGCATCCCAGAATCCTTTCAACAGAAGGATAAGACTCAGGGAGATGCTCTAATTCAAGCTGTTGTAAGCAAGTATCTTTCTTAGACAAATACTGAAATTACAGGAATGTCTACTATGCAGGTCTTCATGCTTCACCAACATCCACCGACTTTTCAAAGTTTGGTTCACACTCTAAACTGTCATAGTAAATGTTACTATTGTCTGACATTTGGTGACAGTGTGCATACTCAATGTGAGATTTCTAGTACATGTAGATCTGTATGACAGATTAGCATGGTGTCTTTGGAGCAACCGTCTAACTGCTTGCTTCCAAGAAAATATGCTTTCTACATGACATCCACAGTGACCAACAGAAATCTGTGAAAACCATGTTCAGCACTGTGGTGCAAATGTTCAGCCACAACCTGCAATACCAGCATCTTGTATGAGCATTCATTTGAGTCCTTATTTCTCTTCTTCCAATCCAACTCCCTGTTAATACATGTGGGAAAGCACTGAAGTCATCACCTAAGTACTTTGGCCCCTACACTCACATGGGAGACCTGAATGGAGTTGCAGGCTCCTGGATTTGTCCTAGCTCAGCCTCAGATACTGTGGCCATTTGAATAGTAGATTAGTAGATTGAAGATCTCTCTCTCTCTCTCTCTCTCTCTCTCTCTCAACTATATCTCTCTGTCTCTCTCCTTCTGTATCACTCACCCTTTTTTAATTTTTAAAATATTTATTTGTTTCTTTTGAAAGTCAGAGTTCCACAGAGAGAGGGAGAGATACAGAGGGAGAAATCTTCCATCTGCTTGTTCCCTCCCTCCAGATGGCTACAATGGCTGGTGCTGGTTCAGGCTAAAGCCATGAGTTTGGAGATTCTTCTAGTCTCCATGTGAGTGGTTGGGGCTCAAACACTTGTGCCATCCTCTGTTGCTTTTCCCAGACCATTAGCAGGGAGCTGGATTGGAATGGAGCAGCCAGAACATAAACATATGGCATGCCAGCATCACAGGCAGTGGCTTTCCCCATTACTCCACAATGCCAGCCATTCTGCCTTTCAAATAAATACATAAATAAATATTTTTTAAATGAAATCTGTATCTTCCTGATTGTGTCTGTGAAATCATCTAGCTAACAAATGCAATGGTGTGATAACAATGCTACAATGAAGGGGAACCAAGACATTGGGAGCTGGGCCTGTGCCCAGCATGTAGAATATTTGGCAGTTTTTTTTAATGTCCTTTTTAAAAATTTACTTATTTGAAACACAGAGTTACAGAGAGAGAGAGAGAGAGAGAGAGAGAGAGAGAGAGAGATGAGACAGAGAGAGACCTTCCTTGCACTGGTTCACTCCACAAATCCCTGCAAAATCCAGGATTGGGCCAAACTGAAGCCCGAACAAGGAGCTTCATCCAGATCTCCCACACGCCACACTAGCATGGAGCTGAATCAGAATGGAGCATCCAAGACTCAAATTGGCACCCACATGGGAATGCTGGCATCACAGGAAGTGGCTTAACCCACTATGCCACAACAGCATTCTCCCACCCCCCAGAAGTTTCGAGAGTTCTCCTTGGATAGCAAGTATTTGTCAAGGGGTGTTATATGTGTCAGACACTACAGTACCTTAACATGTTGACAGTGTTCCTCATATTCTGAAACCGAGATACCACTCCTCCAAACCTGTTTCCTCTGAGATTCAGTTTTGAACAGGACACTGTTGCCACAAGAGCCCATCCATCCTCCAGGTCACAAGGGATGCTGAAATGACAGCTGCTGTCAGCTAGCAAGGGGTCATAGAAGACTTCAGCACTGGCTGGGGGTGCAAAAGAACATTTAAATGTTGTAGAGACCTGGAGTCTGGGGCCTGACTCTGGAGGAGAGAAGCAGCCCCTGGGCTACTGGGAGGAAACATCACAAGATTTCCCTGCTGGGACCCCAAGTTACAGAAAGATGCTGCTGCTCCCTTTTCTGAACCTCCAAAGGACAGGTTTTGTCAGCTGAAGTCTCCTCAGCCTCCCTGTGCTCCCTTAACCCACATGAGTAGGTACAAGACCCCACAGACAGGCGCCAATACTTCACTGGATGGCAGTTTTACTGCATCATCACTGTTGCTCCCTAGAGAGTTCAATTGCCACATTTTGTTGATTTTTATTTGTGGAACACTTAAAGCAAGTTTATTCTTTAGTGTAATGTATAAGCCCACTGAGAGTGGTTCTGAGTTGAGGTGCTGAGGAGTCCTTGGTGTTTAGCCCCTACCCAAACGGTAAGGATGAACCCTGGGATGCATGCCATTTATGTGTGTGTTTACCTATTGAAATAGTCTTAAGATATCAAGCATTACAGTTATTAAAAATATCTCTTGGGGCCACTGCCTGCAAGGATGACATCTTACATGGGCACGGCTTAGTGTACTAACTGCTGTATTTCTTTATTTTTTAAGATGTATTTATTTATTTGAAAGGCAGAGCTACAGAGAGACAGAGTCAGAGAGAGAGAGAAAGAGGTCTTCCATCCATTAGTTCACTCCCCAGACGGCCGCAATGGTTGGGTCTGAGCTAATTCAGGAGCCAGGAGCTTTCTCTGGGTCTCCCACATGGCTGCAGGGGCCCAAGGACTTGGATCACTTTCTACTGCTTTCCCAGACTTCAGCAGAGAGCTGGATCAGTAATGGAGCAGCTGGAACTCAAACTGGAATCCATTTGGGAAGCTGGCACTGCAGGCAGTGGTTTTACCTGCTATGCCACAGCGCCAGCCCCTTCTGCACTTCTGATCTAGTTCCCTGCTAATAGGCCTGAGAATGCAGTGAAAGATGACCTAAGGCTTTGGCCCTCTGCACCCTTGTGGAGACCCAGATGGAGGTCAAGACTCCTGCTTCAACCTGTCCCAGACCTAGCCATCACTGATAGATTCATCCTCTCTCTCTTTCTGTGTGTGTGTGTGTGTGTGTTCATAACTGCCTTTCAAGTATATACAAATCTGGTCAATCAAGCTATTTCCTAAAAAAGAAAAACACTCAAAATCAATGGCTGCCCTTGTGGCACAGTGATGCCAGTTGTGATGCCAGTTGCGATGTTGGAGTCCCATATCAGAGTGGTTTGAATCCTGAATGATTGACATTTTGCCCAGTTCCCTGCTGTTGTACCTAGGAAAGCAGAAAATGACCCAAATACTTGAGTCTCTGACACTCATGTGTGAGACCTAGTTGGTGTTCCTGACTTTTGGCTTCAGCTTAGCCTAGCTTGGTTGTTGTGATCATTTGGGACATGAACCAATGGATCAAATTCTCTGTCAGTATGCCTTCCAAATAAATCATAAAAATTCAAGGAGAAAAATCATGTGATTATTTAAATTAAATGCTAGGAAGCATTTGATTAAATTCAGCATCTGGCCTTTAAAAAAAAAAACCCTGTAAGCAGAGAAGTAAAATATCAGAATTTCTTTATTATAATTAAAATTGTCTATGATGAACCTATAGCAACCAGTATAAATAACATGACATTGAAAGCTCTTGGGGCCAGCACCAGCATCCCATATGGGTGTCAGTTGAAATCCCAGCTGCTCCACTTCTGATTCAGCTCTCTGCTGTTGCCTGGGAATGCAGTGGAAGATGGCCCAAGCCCTTGAGCTTCTGTCCTCATGTAGGAGACACAGAAGTTCCTGGCTCCTGGCTTTGGATCAACATAGCTCTGGCCATTGAGTCCAACCAGGGAGTGAACCAGCAGATGGAAGACCTCTCTCTCTCTCTCTCTCTCTCTTTCTCTCTCCCTCTGCCTCTACTTCTCTGTGTGTGTGTGTAACTCTGACTTTGGAATAAATAAAATAAAATCTTAAAAAAAAAAAAACACCTCTTTTCCTGGGAGTTTACCCAAAGCTGACTCCTTAAATTCTCGTTCTCCAACATTGTACTGGAAGTGTAGTTAGGAAAGTGAAACAAAAAATGGAAGCATTAAGTAAAAGGATTAATTAATTTATGTTTAAGGTTTATTTATTTGAGAGGTAGAGTTACAGACTGAGAGAGGAAGAGACAGAGAGAAAACTCTTCCTTCCATTGGTTTACTCCCCAAATGGTTGCAATGGCTGGAGATGGGCTGATCTGAAACCAGGAGCATGAGCTTCTTCCTGGTCTCCCACATGGGTACAGGGGCCCAAGCACTTGGGCCATCTTCTACTGTTTTCCCAGGCCATAGCAGAGAGCTGGACTGGAAGAGGAGCAGCCGGGACTGGAATTGGCACCCATGGAATGCCGGCACCACAGGTGGAGGATTAACCCACTGCACCATGGTGCCAGCCCCAGATTCAATTTTTAAGCAACAAAATTTTCAATATATGTGGATAACTCTACAATCTACAGAGGCAATGCAAAACAAAATTTAAGCTAAGAGAATTAAGTGATATGAGTGAGTACAAGATCAATATATGTCAACTGGCTTCCCATGGAGCAGCAGGAAAAAATAGAAAGCCATTTTAAAGGACACAATACAGACTAGAAAACCTCTATAGAATACCTTTAGATATTTTCTTTCTTTCTTTTTTTTTTTGACAGGCAGACTTAGTGAGAGAGAGACAGAGAGAAAGGTCTTCCTTCCATTGGTTCACCCCCCAAATGGCCGGCCACCATAGCCAGTGTGCTGTGCTGATCTGAAGCTAGGAGCCAGGTGCCTCCTCCTGGTCTCCCATGTGGGTGTAGGGCCCAAGCACTTGGGCCATCCTCCACTGCCAGGAGGGCCACAGCAGAGAGCTGGACAGGAAGAGGAGCAACCAGGACAGAACCGGTGCCCCAACTGGGACTAGAACCCGGAGTACCAGTGCTGCAGGCCTAGTGAGCTGTGGAGCCAGCAAATATTTTTTAATCATAAAAAAAAAAAATTGAAAACCTAAAAGGAAATTAAGCCAACAACATGAAGAGGATGAAAAGCTCAACATTCAGTAAATTGTGAGTGACTTGCATCCCTTGTGAAGGAGGTTATTGGAAGCTCCAGGTCCTAAGCTCCCAGCAGGATCACAGACAGTGGAGGGAGGGTCTCCAATCTTGTGTGGTTGGGTCAGCAGGAAGGTGACAGCAGCCCTGGCTCTTAGGATAGCTAGGCCCCCCGTGAGCACCACCAGACCTGAGCCCAAGACTCAACCCTCACTTCCCCCACCAGCCACAGCCTGGATGAACTGCACCCCTCCCCCCAACCCCTCGGGGCAATCTGGTAGGTGTGACTCTGATTGGCTGCATCATCTGATGTGCTGCCTGCTCACTGGCTCAGCAAGCTGTCCAATCAGACTCATGGGAGTGAGGTCTCTTTCTGTATGCTGCTAAACAGCTTCTCCAGTCTGATGCTCATGGAGGTGCCACGATGCTCAGCCCTTCCCTCTCTGTGCACTTCTGTCAGTACAAGAGCCCTCAGAAGGATGCCTGGGCAGCTCAGAATCTGGAATGAGGTGAGTGTGTGGGGGCCAGGTGCTTCTGGCTTGCAGGATGGCAGCTGGCATGGGACCCTGGATATCTTGTTTCATTCCTGAATGTGGTGACTTTGGCTCAGCCCTAGAGCTCTGTATTTTTCCAAATTGTGTGGTTAGGGTTCGTGGGTCCTCAGGGAGAATCCAGACTTCATACACGGCATTGGGGGAGAAGCTGTGAGTTTGGGATCCCTGTCCCTTCTTTCTCCTCCTGGATCACAGAATTCCCCTCAGCTAGAAAGCAGGTCACCAAGTCCACAAGCCAGTCCTCTTAGCACAGCTCTTCCTAGGGGTGTGAGGCTGTCTCCCTGCATCAGCTCTCAGCCTGTGGCTGCTGGTTATGAGCGGACCCTGGGCAGGGATTTCAGAGACAGCCCAAGCAGAGGCCAAGAATCCTTTCTGGGAGACTCTCCCTTTTCTCCCTGCCTTGGCATCAGCTCCCTCTGAATATCTGTTGACACAAAGAAATGGTATTTGCTGGGCAGTTGAGGCTCCAAGACTGGCTAGATCAAACAGGATACTCACTGGGAATCCTCTTTCTCTGACATTTAGGTTTCATGCCATTTGGACCTGGCTTAGGTCATTTGTTCCAGTAGCCACTGGTGGTAGATTTTTTTTTTTTAAGATTTTTATTTATTTATTTGAGAGGTAGAGTTACAGAGAGAGGGAGAGACAAAGAGAAAGGTCTTACATCCACTGGTTCACTTCTCAAATGGTTGCAACAGCCGGAGATGGGCTGATCTGAAGCCAGAAGCTTCTTCCAGGTCTCCCACATGGGTGCAGAGGCCAAGGACTTGGGCCATTTTTGACTGCTTTCTCAGGCCATAGCAGAGAGCTGCATCAGAAGAGGAGCAGCCAGGAACAGAACTGGCACCCGTATGGGACACCAGCTCTAAGATGGGAGGTCGGCACCTCAGGCAGAGGCTTTAGCCTAGTGCACCACAGCCTCGGCCCTGGGGAGATGATATTCTAAGACTCTGATCAGTCCCTCCACAAGGGAAATATTGTTTGGAAGAGTCACTGTGTGAAAATTTGTTTGTCTTGGTTAAAATACAGGCAATCAATGCGGCACTCTGACTGGGACTAGAACCTGGTGTGCGGGTTCTACAGGTGGAGGATTAGCCTAGTGAGCTGTGGCACCGGCCAAAAATATCTTTTGATTCATGCGACCTAAGTAAGCATCTGATAGGTTGTTTTAACTTTGTTGATAGATACAAATTGAAATATTGTCAGGGTTTTGTCCCTGGGTTTGCTGGTCAAGCAAAAGTCATACTTACTTTTTTTGGATACTCAGTCATAAATGTTCAATTTGGACAAGAAAAAAATGATACAGGTTAGTGGTATAATGCAATGTTCATTAATTCCTGTTTGAAGTAAAATTTAACTCCTCGAGTTGTTCTTTGGCAAAACATGACTCAAGATTATAACCATGCTAGTCCAATATTTTAGTTTCTTAAAAAGTCTGTACTTGTTAATAATAAATTGGTAAACATAAAAGAAATGTTTTCAAACTTTTGTACTGTTGGCCTTGTAAAAGTTGTAAAAGACAATGGACTTTTGGATTTGACTACTTTAAAATAATTTGAAATTTATGTTTTATTAAAATGCTTTGTTCTTATTTTAGAGGCTTTTTAGGATCACTTTAAATTGCAAATTAAGGAACCAATAGATAGGGGAGAGAAATGTTAAGGAATCTATAAACATGAGAATGTGTTTTGGTGCTCAAGATGTGTTTTGAATAACAAAGGAAGCAAGTGATCTTTGTCTAACCTGAAATAAAACTGGTGTTTGGCAAGGAGAAGGAGGTACAAAACAATAGATAACTTAGGTAATATAAGAATGTTACAGAAGATTTGTAGCAGATAATTTTGTGTGAGATTACTTTGGCTGAGATTAGAAGGAAATTACTTCTAAATGAGTTTCTCAAAATTGAGCATTGGTAATTGTTAGGAAAAGAGTTGCCGATTTTTGCTTCCCCACACAGGGCACCAAAATGTTAGGGAAAGAGGTGCAGAATAGAGAGGGGGCAGTGTACAAATTTACAGCCAGACTGAACTTATTCAGAGAAAATAAGTCTGTAGAGGTGGGTGATCAACTGCCCACATGCACACTAGTGGAGCACGGAACAGAAGGCCCCAACCCCAGGGGCTGGGCCTTTTTATATTTTGGGTAGGGGCCAGCAGGCAGAGGGGAATTCCTGGAACTGGTCTTTCAGGTGTTGAGAGCAGCTGGTCTTTCAGGTGGCTGTAAGGAGTGGAGTATGAAGGCAATAGGGTATGAAATCCAGTTGAGTTTCGAGGACAAGGAATACATTCCAGTGTTTACCTATTGTGGGCAATGAGGGAGAATACCTGAGGCTTCTGTCATTGTTCCATCAATCCTGACTCTGAGTACAGATAAGGAGAGGGGTGCCAATTTCTGTCTGGCTACTTCCTGCTGAGAGGGGGCTTAGCCATGGAGCCAGGACTTGAGCAGTGACCTATACTTGGGATCAGATTGATTGGAGAAGAGCAGTCTTGCATTGCTCCTGTGAGTTGGCTTGAGATAGAGCAGTTATTTGTTCCTGCAAGAACCTTTGGAATGGATTAATTATGCATGGCAGAAATAGGAGCACGATGATTATGAGGGCAAAAGGAGACACTAGAGCCATGGCCCATGGTGGAAACAACGGCCAAAATGAGGCAGAGTTACCTTGTAAATGCATCGTGTTAGTATGTCGACCTGAGCGAGATGGGTCCTGTCGGGGTGGACTCTTATGAGGGAGAGGTAACTAGTTTTAATGAAGTAAAATGCACCCAGGGAGGGTGCCCTTTGAGTTTGGCTGCGGTGGGGGTAGTCAATATCACCTGGTAGGGCCCACTCCACTTTGTTTTTAGAGCAGCCTCATTTTGTTTTAGATAAACCCAGTCACCAGGTGGAAAGATAGGAATATAGTCGGGAGGCAGAGAGTGTGGTTTGGGTAGGTGTGTGTCTGCATACATCCCTAAGTCAGAGCACATTTCAGTAAGAAGAGAGAAAGCCAGAGGAGGAGGAATAGCTTCAGTGCTCTGTAGAGGAGGGAAGCTGGGTGGAAGTGTTAGGTAGGAAGTCAGTTATGAGTTTATGTGTGTGTAACAGGCCTAAAGAGAAGACATCTATGTCCAGCATGAGATGCATCTGCATCTCAAAGTCATCATGACAATGTTTCAGGGGCAGCCCAGAGTTCGCATCCTGCCCTGCCCCCTTCTACCTGATAACCTGCCAGGTGGCGGTTCCCACCCCTTCTGCCTGACAAGCTTCCACAATCTCCCAGGTGCAGCCTAGTATCTGCATCTCAAACACCCTGCTAGCTTCCTCCTGTCTGCTAACATTTGCATCCATAAAGTCCTTTGTTTCAGACCTTCAAGAGAAGTTTTTCTATTTACATCCAAAAAGCCCTTTGTTCCAAGAGGAGCAGAGGTGGGGAAGCAAGACCCATCTCCTTAAAAACCCCCAGCCTCAACTGGACGGCGCGCTCAGCTCTCTGCATCTTTGCTGAGCCGCCCGCCTGGCCTGGTCATGTGTAATCTCTCCACTCAACATGGAACCTCCCTCCTTCCTCCTCCCCCAACTCTCAGACTCTGTCAGGAGAGGTGCCCATCGGTCCCTATGAAGTAGGCAGGCATACAGGTTGGAGCTGAACTGGAAGACCACGCCCCTGTGTGACCTCATGCTCCTACCTGATGCCTTGGCCACGCCCTTGTGTGGCTTCATTCCCCTACCTGACCTTACCGGGGTGCCCACCAGCCAATCAGGTTAATTGACCACTCCCCTTTGGAGTGGGTTAAAAGCCTGGGGCACAGTGTGCCCAGCCTGCTCTTTTTCCCTGGCGTCTTGCTAGGAAGGGGCTTGCTGTAGCCCCACGCCTCCAGGGCGCATGGCCTTCGGGCCATGTGCTCTGGGCTTCCTGGCCTAGATGCTCTTCCAGGTGGCTGGTTCCTGGTGCTCGGTATGAACCCCTAATTACCTCTCTTTCTTAAATAAAGCTCTTACTCTCCTATGCATCTTTCTTACTAAATAAAAGCTTAAAACGTACCATGCTGCCTCGTTTATCTGTGCCGGTATTTAGAATTCTTCTCTAAATATTAGGCAAGAACCCTCTTGGGCTTATTAATATCAGGGATTTAGTAATAAGCCCGTGGTAAAATCGTAAGGCGCCCCAAATTTTGGTAGTACATGTGGCACCCCGGCTAGCATGTCTATGGAACTTTAAGGGGCCACGTTTTAGTGTGAATTTTAGGGGGTCTTGTCCGATATCATATGGCGAAGAATTTCTAAAACTAGGCAGCATGGTGGTGGTGAAGTTACTGTGGCTTCTGACTCTATCTCTCTGCCTGCATCCTCTGTCTCCTCCATCTTGGTTGGTGCTTTTCCTGCAGGGCTCCAAAGCACCCGCCCTGGTGTGTTGCTTTCACGAACTTTGCTGGGGGAGGGGTGCGTCTTTTTCTCCTGCCCTGGTGCTGGTTGCGGGGCAGGTGGTCAAATGCCAGGCCTTTGGCCCCACATTGCCCCAGGCTCAGCACCAGATCCAGGCGCCATACGCAGCTTTTCTGCGCTGGGGTCTCAAGGGTGGTTTCTGTGGAGCCCCCAGGGGGGCTTTGCCAGCCCAGTGGGGGCAAGTGCGATTTTCCCCAGCCCTTTAGAACATGGCCGACCCACGTGGCTTTCCCGCGCTGGGACTCCAAATGCAGTGACCTGCGGCAGCTCGGCGGGAATGCGTGTGGTTCGCGCTGGGCTCCTGGGGCTGCGCCCTACGTGGTGGTAGCATCCCAAGAGTGGGGGCTGCCCACCGCAGCTCATGGGAGCATGTGCAGCCCGCTGCAGCTCGCTCGGAGCAGGCACGGGTTCAGACTGGGTTCTCTGGGGTCGAGCCTGCCTACAGGCGGCGACCCGCCGCAGCTCAAGGGAGTGCAAGCAGCCTGCTGCAGCTCCTTCGGAGCAGGCACGGGTTCAGCCCGTGCTCTCTGGGGTCCTGCCCGCAGGCGGCGACCCGCCGCAGCTCAGGGGAGCGAGCTCAGCCTGCTGCAGCTCCTATGGAGCAGGCACGAGTTCAGGCCAGGTTCTCTGGGGCTGAGCCTGCCTGCAGGCCGCAGGCGACCTGCAGCCTGTGGGAGCGCAGGACCCCTGCCGAGCTCCATAAGGCCAATTTGGCCAGCAGCGGCTCGGCAGAGGCGCAAACTAGCCCTGTTTTGCTGGTAGTTTCAAGAAGGAAAGACGCTGATTGAGTTTCTTTGGCAGTTTTGGCTTTAAGGAATTTTTTTTTTCTCTTGTTCTTTGGTGATGTTGTTAGTGCAAAGAGATTAGTGTGTATCAAAGACAATTTACCTGCTTTCTAGGGCTAAGTCTTAACTAGTGTCAGTGGCTAAAAAGTTTGAAACTTCTCAGTCCAGGGCGGTAACAAGTAAGCTTTCAAATGCTAATTTCAAGTTGATGAATTGCTTTGGTTGCTTAAAAACATGTGGTTCAGATGCTAATTTCAAACTGGAGAATTGATTTTGGTTGCTTAGAAACGTGTTGGCGTCAGGGAGGAGGAGTTTTAAACCTGGCTGATGCCCTACTTCCTGACAAAGTTTGGGAGTTCCGCCCCAATATGGCGGCCCACTATAGGAACTTCCGCCCTCACAGGAAGAAGGGCAATAGACTCCACCCCAAGATGGCGGCCCCCATGGCCCACCACGTGCTATATGCCTGGTTAATAGAGCCATATCTTTTAATCCATTTTATTATAGGATTTATAGTGGATGTATATATATATATGATATATATATATTCCGCATAAGTATGGGATGTATATATATGTGTGTGTCTGCGGCATGCCTGGTTAATAAATATTGTATTATATATCTATAACATAGGTATATATATATATGTATATATGACATGCCCGGTTAATACAAATCATGATTTATACTGTATTGTATATATATATATATATATATATGTATATACAGTATGGGTGTGATATGTGTGCTAAGTCGTTTTTATTACATGATTTGTAGTGTATTTTATATGTATATATATACGGCATAGGAGCAGTGTATGTGTATACATATATATGCTATGAGTCTGGTTAATAGAGCTATATATTTCAAATCATTATTATGATTTATATTGCATATGTAGTAATATACACATACAGCATAGGTGTTGTGTGCATTTGTATATACACCTACATGCCTGGTTGAGAGATATACTTTATAATTTATATTGTGTGTACAATGCCTGGTTAACAGATGTGTATTCTAGATTATATTATTATGATTAATATTGTATTATGTATAGGTGTTGCATGTATATGTATATACACATGCTACGATGCCTGGTGGATAAAGACATATTTCATATCATATTACAATTTATATTGTGATAGCTATAATATATATCATATAAGGGATAGGTATTTGTGTATACTTGCTACATTCATAGTTAATATAGTTACTATAGCTAGATAATATAAACATGTATTCTAAATTATATTTTGATTTATATTGTGTTGTGCATATATATGTGTAGTATGTATATACACATACTATTATAATAATTTATTGTATATGGTATGTGTGTATACAGCATATGTGTAGTGTGTATTGGTAAATATATATTGCATACATAGTTAATACAGTTAAATAATATTACGATTTATATTATGTTTTTTATATATAGTATATGTATGGCATATGTGTGGTGTATATATGTATATACACATGCTACTATGCTTGGTAAATAAAAATATATATTTTAGAGCATGTTATGATTTAGATTGTAATAGCTATAATATATAATACATATAGCAGAGGTGGGGTATCTAAAAATGATTTATATTATATTGTGTGTATGTGCATAGTATATATATGTCATGTGTAGAGTGTATACATATACACATGCTACATGCCTGGTCAATAGACATATTTCATATAATATTAGTATGATTTACATTGTATTTTATATATATAGTATATGCATAGTCTATGTGTGGGTATGTATGTGCATAAATATATATGCTACATGTAGTCAATAATATAGCTAGTTAATTTTGCTATGTATTCTAGATCATATTATGATTTATATTGTGTTTTGTATATATATATATATAGCATGTGTAGTTTTGCATATATATATATAGCATGTTGCATGCCTGGTTAATAGAGCTATACATTTCAAATCGTAATTTATATAGCACATGTGTAGGGTGTATCTGTGTATGTACATGCTATAATATAGGTGTTGTATATGTATATAACCTACACGTAACATGTATGTGTGTTATATATATATCACTATAATTATATAACAACATTAAGTCATGTTATTATTCACTTCTTTTTGTTATTTTCATTCCTGAAGCAGAATTAGCATACTTAGCTCGTTTGTTATTTTCGTCCTCAGACGGTTATGCTCCTCGTTTGTTATTTTCGCTCTGAGGCGGTATTAGCATGGATAGGCGTTTGTTATTTTCGTCCTCAGATGGTTATCCTCCTTCGTTTTTTTATTTTCGTTCTGAGGCGGTATTAGCATGGATAGGCATTTGTTATTTTCGTCCTCAGACGGTTATCTTCCTCGTTTGTTATTTTCGCTCTGAGGCGGTATTAGCATGGATAGGCGTTTGTTATTTTTGCTTCAGGACGTTTTTTTTTACCTGTTTTTTCTTTTTTTTAAATTTTTTTTGTTTCTGAGGAAGGATTATAACAGTCTGAAATGACACTCTCAGACTGAGAGGTTTATATATCCTTGGTATGATTTATACACTAGACAAAGTAGTTTAACATAGGCAGCTCTACATGTGCTCATTTGGAGACTCCCTAGAAGATCTACACTTAATAATTGGGAGTCCCTTCAACTAGATCTGATTAAGTATTATAGCTAATACAATATATCCATGTAAAATACTTAAGAATAATTAAGCTCGTAAAGAGCTGTGTCTGTTTTTATTTTCTCAGGTCCTGTAAAGTGGTATAGCTCTGCATGCACTCTTATGGAGTTACTTCGAAGGGTACAGTTTAAAATTTGCTATAAAATTACAAATCCCCGTGGGCTAGATGGTAATGTTAACATCTTAAGTTTTAACTGTGTTTTTAGGTATTTAAGGTTTAGTAAGTGCCTCAAATGTGAAATCTTGCATATGTGTCTCTCTGTGAAATTACTATCTAATATGTTTTAACATAGGGTCAGATATTTAAAGGTAGTTAAGGAGATTTCTGAGAATGGCAAAGTTCTATGGACTTCGGATTCCAAGATTTGGATTCCAGGCTTTTGTGTATAGCTTTAAAGATGCCCTGATACAGTGCATACTGAAAAGGGGTAGCTGCAAAAGTGGTTCCAGAGAACTAAGGAGCTTCTAAATAAAAGCTCCAGTATTGGGAATTGCTGATGACAGGATTCTACGGAACTTGGATTCCAGGATATGGATTCTAAACTTTTGTGTACAGCTTTAAAAAGGCCCTGATGCAGACTCTGTACTGAGAAGGGTAGCTACAAGAGTTATGGATTCCAGGATCTGGATTCTAAGCCTTGTGTTTGCTTAAAAGCCTCTGAAACAGACACTGTGCTGGACAGGGGAGCTACAAAGTGTTCCAAGGAATCAAGGGGTTTATAACAAAAACTCCAACATTAGAAATTCCTGAGCAAGCCATTCATATGAAGATCCTCTTCAGATCAGTTTCAGCTTAAATAAAAGGGACCTGACCAGGTGCTAGTGAACATGACTACTTCTGTAAAATTAGAACTAAACTTCTACCTCTTAAGTCTTCACAGGTGTATACAAAAGACATTCCTGACTATTCCTATAAGCCAATCAAAAACCTTAGAACTAGACTTCTGGGAGAAACTGACTATGCAGGGACACAGACCTTGGCAATGATTGAGACTGCTCCAACCCACAAAGCAAATTTGTTAGACAGGATAGACAGAGACTTACAGACACTGGATAGGCAGGGACTGTACTACACCCCTCATGAACAGGAAGCAATCACAGAAGAGATGAGCTGACGGCAATCAACTCCCCTTAGGACGAAGGGGATGGAGTCTCTGAGGGGGGAATGAAGTAGGCAGGTGTACCGTAGTAGGCCAGACCTACGAGATGGGACCCTGGAAAATCCAGATGCCGAATGGTTTACTGATGGCAACAGCTATATGAAGGAAGGAGTTAGAAAGACAGACAATAGAAGCCCAAGCACTACCACACAATACTTTAGCCCAAAAGGTGGAGCTTATTGCATTGACTAGGGCTTTACAACTGGGAAAAGGTCAGTGAGTTAATATAAATAGGTAGATAGATAGATAGATAGATTCCAAATATGCTTTCCTTGTGTTACATGCACATGCAGCAATCTGGAAAGAGAGGGGCTTACTGACCCCTGTTAAATATGAAAAAAAAAAAAGATACTGGCTCTATTTCAGGCAGTACTGGAGCTTTTAGAGGTGGCTGTCATCCACTGCAAGGGACATCAGAAGGGAAATAATTATGTTAACCAGAGAAATGCATTAACAGATAGAACAGCTACACAGGAAAGTTTGAAAAGGGCCCTTATACCTCAATCTGTGGAAGTCGTTAAGGAAATGCACTATATGGAGCCTGAGTTGAATGGACCCAACAGCGAGGCTATACTAAAAATGCAAATGGATGGTACAACTAATCTCCCAAGCTTTTGGAGAAAAGGGACTAAATACAGTCATAAAGAAAATGACTCGCTCTTGGCCACTGTGTTTACAGAATAACCCTCCCCATGTAAGGCCACCTCCCCTGTTGACTCCTGTGCAGAGGAAGGGAACAGACAGGTGTAGATTGGCAGGTTGATTTTACCAATATGCTCCCAATTAGTAATTATAGGTACCTCCTAGTCTTTATTGTTACTCTTACAGGATGGATGGAGGCCTTTTCAACCTAAACGGAGAAAGCACACAAGGTGCTTAAAGCCATGTTAAAAGACATCGTGCCACACTTTGGACTCCCACGGTCACTCCAGAGTTACAATGGACCTTCATTTATATCTAAAATAACCCAGCAGAACCCGGCAACTTCTGAAAATAATTATGACCATGCAGGAGACAGTGAGAATGGCGGTGACTGAAGGAGATCCAGCTCGTGAAGTGAACTCATTAGATGAGATAGGCAGAACTCCCAGACCGAGAACAGGCAGGGTCTGCGCCCCTAATCAGCAGGAAGTAGCTACAGAAGATGGAGACTCAACGCTCATCAACATCCCCTTAAGATTAAGGTCTGGAGTCTCTGAGGGGGGAATGAAGTAGGCAGGCATACAGGTTGGAGCTGAACTGGAAGACCACGCCCCTGTGTGACCTCATGCTCCTACCTGATGCCTTGGCCACGCCCTTGTGTGGCTTCATTCCCCTACCTGACCTTACCGGGGTGCCCACCAGCCAATCAGGTTAATTGACCACTCCCCTTTGGAGTGGGTTAAAAGCCTGGGGCACAGTGTGCCCAGCCTGCTCTTTTTCCCTGGCGTCTTGCTAGGAAGGGGCTTGCTGTAGCCCCACGCCTCCAGGGCGCATGGCCTTCGGGCCATGTGCTCTGGGCTTCCTGGCCTAGATGCTCTTCCAGGTGGCTGGTTTCTGGTGCTCGGTATGAACCCCTAATTACCTCTCTTTCTTAAATAAAGCTCTTACTCTCCTATGCATCTTTCTTACTAAATAAAAGCTTAAAATGTACCATGCTGCCTCGTTTATCTGTGCCGGTATTTAGAATTCTTCTCTAAATATTAGGCAAGAACCCTCTTGGGCTTATTAATATCAGGGATTTAGTAATAAGCCCGTGGTAAAATCGTAAGGCGCCCCAAATTCTGGTAGTACATGTGGCACCCCGGCTAGCATTTCTATGGAACCTTAAGGGGCCACGTTTTAGTGTGAATTTTAGGGGGTCTTGTCCGATATCACCTACAGATGTCCCTTCCTAATAAACCTTGCTATTTTACCTCCCACTACTCTCTGTCTCACGCCTGAATTCTTTCTTGCGTGAAGACAAGAACCCTGCAATTTCTCCGGTAACAGAAGGACAGGCCTTCCATAGGGAATTTGAAATGGGCTAAGCATTAAGGACTTCTTGGGAAGAGATCTGATTCTTAACAGAGCTAAAGGGAGGAGTTTTACCCAGTCCAAGTAAACCTGGGTGGAGAGTTTAGTTAGAGCCTGTTCTAAAATTCCATTCATCCATTCTACTTTGCCTGAGGAGGGGGGACGATAGGGAATGTGAAAATGCCATGAGCTATGAAGGGAGGCAGATACTATTTGAGTAATTTTAGAGGTAAACTCTGGTCCACTGTCTGACTGATGGAAGCAGGCAATCCAAATCTTGGGATAATATAAACCATAACTCCTTAGTAGCACAAAGCAGGTACAAGCAGTCTGTTGTACAAGCCCTTGTTACATCTGCATTAATCAAGTGAAACCTGGCTGGGGAGAGAACAGGGGAGGGTCACACTAAGGTTACTTTCTTGGTTCTTTATTCAGAGAAAGCAGTTCAGAGAAAGCATAACAAAAGGAGCCAAAGGAAAACAAGTGAAGCAGTTTCTAGTATTAAAGGGACAGATTTTAGATTTCTTTTCTTCCTTCAGGGTCGCTGTGTTAGCTGTCAGATCAGCCTTGTTATTAGCTTCAGATAGGGATTGTTTACCTTTCTGGTGTCCTTTGCAGTGAATAATAGCAGCTTTTGTTGGCAACTGGGCAGCATCAAGAAGAGCTTTAATCAGCTTGCCATTTATTATAGGGGTCCCTCGGGCTTGCCACATCTGGGCATTGGAGTGCATGATATGATAGGCATATCAGGAATCTGTATATATAATTGACTGTCTTTCCTTTGGCTAAGGGGAAGGCTTGAACCAAGGCTAATAACTCGGCCTGTTGGGAGGTAGTGCCTTGAGGTAGGGGCCTGGCCTCCATGGCCCTATGCAGGGAAGAGGAGGAGGTGACATCAGGATGCCCCCTCAATTATTGCATATCCAGTGGGAAAAGGGGGAGCTTTAGAAGCACTACCACCAATGACCCAATCCAGGGCTCTGGGAATAGGAGTGTCTGAGATGATGAAATGTAGTTAGGAAAAGTCAAGGAAGTCAGGACAGGAATGGGGTTCGAGGGGATGAGAGAAGTGGTGGGGAGGAGAGTAGGGTTTATAAAGGTTTATAAAGGTTTATAAAGGCAAAAACTGCAAAATCGGGAGGGGAATACATGGTTGCTAGGATCGGGGGGGGGGGGAATACATGGTTACTGGGGTCAAGCTGACTTAAACCTATGCAAAACTAGTATCAATTATAATCTTGACAATACCAGTTACAATCTTAACAATTTTAATTATAATCTTGACATTAATCCAGGTATTGGTTTAATCATATGTAGGACATAGACAAATTACATTTTTATTATTAACCCAGGTGTAGCCTACTCACTTTCAAGCTTGAGTGATCATGGTAGGGGGTTTCTGTGCTCTGCCAAGTGTGATGTAGTGGACTGCTATTGTTCAACTGTTTTAGATCATAGTTTCAGACCAGAGTCTCACGGTGTGGGGGGGCACCTTCCCAGAATGGAGTCTCAGGTTCTCCAAAATGGAGTCCCTACTGTCAAGGTGCTACTTCATAACCTCACTCTCCCCAGTCTGAGCGACTGGGCGCTCTTTCTGTCCCTTCCATCCTGATGGATGCCCTGTCCCCAACAAAGCCTTAGCACTCTGCCCTCTGTCTCACACCTGAATTCTTTCTTGCCTGAAGATAAGAACCCACAGTTTCCATGGCCTTCCCTCCAGTAACATACATATTTGTAATAATCTTGCTGTTTCATTTTGAAATCTATTTTTAATGCAGTTTCTCCTTTTAGTAGTTTCTACTTAATTGGTGATTTTCTTTTCAAATTTCTAGGCATCTCCTGTAAGGTATTTCTTCCTCCTTAGTTCTGACTCCTGTGACCTGACATTCAAACTGTTTATCTTAGAAGCCTTAGGTTATAGGATACTTGATTCTTCTGTCTTTTCTTAATGTGTTTAAGTTTTTTCATGTAATCAGACAATTCCTTCAGCTTTTGTTTCTAAGGGTATTCTTCTATTCAAGGTTTTCATGGGGCCGGTGCCATGGCTCACTTGGCTAATCCTCCATCTGCGGGCATCTCATATGGGTGTTGGGTTCTAGTCCAGGTAGCTCCTCTTCCAGTCCAGCTCTCTGCTGTGGCCCAGGAAGGCAATGGAGGATGGTCCAGGTGCTTGGGCCCCTGCACCCACATGGGAGACCAGGAGGAAGCACCAGGCTCCTAGCTTTGGATCGGTGTAGCTTCTGCCATAGCGGCCATTTGGGGGGGTGAACCAACAGAAGGAAGACCTTTCTCTCTGTCTTTCTCACTAACTCTATCTGTCAAATAAATTAAAAAAAAAGATTTTCATGCTCTTAATACTATTTTTAGACAGGAAGATAGAAATTAGCCTATGTGTGTGAAAGCAGCCATGGGAAACAAAACATGTGCTCTGCAGAAGGAATGCAGCAGCCTTAGAGGCAGGCCTGGGAAAGCAGCCCAGCACTTTACACTACAAAACCCTGCCCCTCCAATAAAGGCACACCAGGAGAAACCTGTTTGCTTGGTGCAAAGGAGGGTACTGAGTCTGATAACGTTACCTAATTTTGCACCTGAGAAATATTTTGTTCATGAGTGGGGTGTGTGTGTGTGTGTGTGTAGAAACAGTGAGAAGTAGACACCCAACCCTTAGAAATCCGAGTTATTATTAAGTCCTCCTCATAATCAACTTCATAGGGGCATCTGTCGAAATTTACAGTAGGTTTTTAAGAGAGCAAGGGAGCCCCAGGTCTCTGTTAGGCTGAGACAGAGCTGAAGGACACAGGTGCTGGAAGGTTTGAGGACCACCAGGAGGAATCAGAGAACTTAAGCACTGTCATTGATCTAGCGACAAGCCATGACATCTGAAACCAGAGACTGGCAACTCTGCCATGAATCACCACACCAAATTAATGGGGGGAAATGGCGATGAAGGAAGGTGCCTGGGGTGCCTGTCTCACAAGGAATTTCCATGTGGACAGGCAGTGAGCAAAGCAAGATTTATTTACATGAGAAAGCTCTTGCCACAGCAGCCACTAGGGGGTCTCCAAAGAGGGACACCTGAAAAATGGAGTGGAGTTTTTGAACCACGATTTGGATGAGCAGAATAATAACAGCTAACAATCTCATCAGAAGGACAGAATCATAATCTTGTCTAGCCTGCTCTTGTTAAAACCAAAAACCTTGGGAACTATGCAATAGGCAAATTCTCTTGGTAAAACTAGGTTAGAAGGGTGGGATTGTTAACTTCCCTTCTATTCTCATGATAAAACTAGAAACTCACTGGGCTGGCCCCTTGGCTCAACACGCTAATCCTCTGCCTTGCGGCACCAGCACACCGGGTTCTAGTCCCGGTCAGGGCACTGGATTCTGTCCCGGTTGCACCTCTTCCAGGCCAGCTTTCTGCTGTGGCCAGGGAGGGCAGTGGAGGATGGCCCCAAGTGCTTGGGCCCTGCACCCCATGGGAGACCAGGGGAAGCACCTGGCTCCTGCCTTCAGATCAGGACGGTGCGCCGGCCACGGCGGCCATTGGAGGGTGAACCAATGGCCAAGGAAGACCTTTCTCTGTCTCTTTCTCTCACTGTCCACTCTGCCTGTCAAAAAAAAAAAAAAAAAAAAACAAAACAAAAACTAGAAACTCACTGTCTTGCTAGTAGACAGGTCTTGCCCACTCTTAAAAGGACTCCTCATTAGGTCATCTAGTCCTTACAGCAGCCACCCCCTGCCTTATGACCTCTTTATAAGCCCCCAAATACCCTCCTCCAACAGAATGGTACTCCTGTAACCACAATAAATGCATTTTTCCTTTTCAAATGTTTACCTTAATGAAGACACTTGCTGTTGCTGTAATCTAGTGAATAATATTTGCATAAGAATTTCAAAAGCCCACTGAAAAAAGGAGATGATTAGGAATGGCAGGCTGTTGCCCCAACTGACAAAGAACCCTTCCCCCCTCCCCCAACTGAGGCAGAAAGCCCCTGGGGTTACACCCAGGACTCCTCTGACTGGGTGGTGGGATGTGCCTCAGAACAAAGCCTGAAAATCTGCATAATTGTCAAGTGAATAGACTGTTTTCTTTGAATCCTCACCCTCCAATTACCCTGTCTCTTTATTTATTTATTTTTTTTGACAGGCAGAGTGGACAGTGAGAGAGAGAGACAGAAAGGTCTTCCTTTGCCGGTGGTTCATCTTCCAATGGCCGCTGCAGCCGGCATGCTGTGGCCAGCACACCATGCTGGTCATGGTCTCCCATGGGGTGCAGGGCCCAAGCACTTGGGCCATCCTCCACTGCACTCCCTGGCCACAGCAGAAAGCTGGCCTGGAAGAGGTGCAACCGGGACAGAATCTGGCGCCCCGACCAGGACTAGAACCCAGTGTGCTGGCACCGCTAGGAGGAGGATTAGCCTGTTGAGCCATGGCGCCGGCCCACCCTGTCTCTTTAAAAAATCCTCTGTACTGGGTGGTTTGGTAGAAAAGCACCTGTTTGGATTGAGAGAAACTTCTTTTTCTTTCCCCAAGGCTGCTGCTGCCTTCTTGCAATAAACCTTTACCTCTGGCCATGCCTCATCTTTGGTGAATTGAAGCGGCGAGCATCAAGAGCTGGACTATTCCCTCGGTAACCACATTGGTGAGCTAGCCCAGAGGTCTGGGGTATATTCTTCAAGTGGCCTGACCCTCTCACGCTGGTAAGGAGGGCAGTGGCCACTTGTACTCCATCCCCAGAGCAGCTTGTGAGCTAATGTGGTGGTTGGGACTCTGGGGACATCCAGCAGCTGTCCTTTCTCTTCCTGCTGCGCATTAGCTACCTACTAGCACAATGGCTTCCATTTGTGTACGGAGTCAACAGCTCTGAGACTGAAATTTCTGTCTCTGCTCTTTGGGTTTATGGAATTGGGACCTGGCTTAGGTCATTTTTTGTGGTACTGGTTTGTGTGAAACTGCAGAAGACCCCATAAAATCCACACTAAATTGTAGCCCCCCCTTAAAGTTCCCTAGAAATGCTATCCGGGGTGCCACGTGTACTACCGGAATTTGGGGTGCCATACGATTTCACCACAGGCTTATGACTAAATCCCCAATATTAATAAGCCCAAGAGGGTTCTTGCCTAATATTTAGAGAAGAATTCTAAATACCGGTACAGATAAACGAGGCAGCATGGCACGTTTTAAGCTTTTATTTAGTGAGAAAGATGCATAGGAGAGTGAGAGCTATTTAAGGGAGAGAGGTGAGTAGGGTTCATACCAAGCACCAGGAACCAGCCACATGGATGAGCCTCTAGGCCAGGAAGCCTAGAGCACATGGCCAGAAGGCCATGCACCCTGGAGGTGCAGGGCTACAGCAAGCCCTGTCCTGGCAAGAGGCCAGGGAAGAAGAGCAGCCGGGGCCACACCCTGGCTGGGCTTTTAACCCACTTCCAAAGGGGAGTGGTTAATTAACCTGCTTGGCTGGTGGGCACCCAGGTGTGGGCAGGTAGGGGAATGAGGCCACACAGGGGCGTGGCAAAAAGGCATCAGGTAGGGGCCTGAGGCCACACAGGGGCGTGGCAGAGGTGTGGTCTTCCAGCTCACAAACCTAATCTATCTTTACCCGTATGCTTGCCTGCTTCATGTGGGAGACAAGATTCCAAGATTTTTGCCTCAGCCCCTCTGTGAGGAAGATTGGGATATGGTTTGGAAGAGTACTCATGTGGTGAAATACGAGTGGTTCAATTTAATTTCCATCCAAAAGCACCTTGAGTTGCGTTGTGGCTGATTGAGCAGCTTACAGTTACCATCCTATTTCTAAGAAGAAAGTGGTGTTCTGTTGTCATACTGCATGGCCCGTGTATGTGTTAAAGTTAAGAGAAGGTGGCTGGTAAGTGGATTTTTAAAATATTTATTTCATTTGAAAGTCAGAGTTGAAGCAGGCAGGCATACAGCTTAAAATTGATTAGGTTTGTGAGCTGGAAGACCACGCCTTTGCCACGCCCCTGGGTGACCTCATCCCCCTACCTGGCCACATCTGGGTGCCTGCCAACCAGCCAATCAGGTTAATTAACCACTCCCCTTTGGAAGTGGGTTAAACTCCTAGGACATGATGTGTCTGGCCCTTCTCTTTCCCCTGACCTCTTGCCAGGAGGGGGCTTGCTGTAGCCCCGCGCCCTAGGCTTCCAGGCCTAGATACTCCTCCATGTAGCTGGTTCCTGGTGCTCAGTATGATCCCACATTGACCTCTCTTTCTTAAATAACGCTCTCTGCCTCTGCTTTGCTGCTGGTGATAAGCGGTGGAGAGCAGCTCAAAGTGCTTGCTGCATGTGGTTTTGGCCTGCTCTCTGAGTGGTATGGATACTACCCTAGTTTCCAGACTTTTCCCCTCTCTCCTACCTGAACTAAACCCTCACTTTCCTGGCTCCTTGATCTCTTACAAACCTATTGTAAATTTCCACAGATGCCTCTGATGAAATTGACTGTGAGGAACAAGAATTAATGCAATAAAAGGTGTTTTGCGAGCAGAGTGCCCACTGAGTCTGTAATGAGGATATAGTTATCCTTATGTATGTTGGTGTCCAGTACCATCACTGGGACTAGAGTTGCTTTCCAAATTAAATGCTCAAGTAAGTTTTTCAGGTTTCAACTGTGGAACAATAGGGTTAACTGAGGTTACTAACAGCAAGAAGTAATTCTATTTAATTGATTAGAACTTTTATTCATTTTTCTTTGGGAGTTTTAAAAAGGAGGAGTAACCATAATAAAACCATCTTCCTTCCCTTTTCGTTTTCACATTTTGTTATAGCAAAAACCATTTACTGATATTCTGAATTACCTGAATTTCTGAATTTCTTCTGTGTATCAGATAACACCACCATTCACAAGTTAAGCTTCTTGGTATTTGGATATCTGTTAGATGCTACTAAGAAAGTAGAGATGAGCTTTCTTTTTAAAGCTTTTGAGGTGGTGTCACAGAATAGCGTGTTGTAGATACAGTCAACTGCTTTGTTACCTTCCAGCTAGGCATCTGTAAATCCTGAAACTTAAGATGGCAGGTGATGTCCTATAGACTCTGCTGTTCAGATTGGACACAACTGACAGAGTTTGTTCATTCTCTCTAAAAGTGATAGGGGATTTGTAGCTTAGTGGTTTTTTGTTTATTTCTAATTTGCTGCTGATAATGTATATGAATTTAACATTCTGTGTAAACTGTCATTTGTTACTGCACAGTTTATGCAGTGTTGCTTTGCCAAATAAAAGT
This sequence comes from Lepus europaeus, assembly GCF_033115175.1. Taxonomy (NCBI): domain Eukaryota; kingdom Metazoa; phylum Chordata; class Mammalia; order Lagomorpha; family Leporidae; genus Lepus; species Lepus europaeus. The sequence continues at coordinate 46,566 of NW_026909224.1, read as the reverse complement.
TCAAAGTAAAAAAAAAATCAAGTTATCAAGGATAAGAAATTTTTTTAATATTTATTTAAGTATTTGCAAAGCAGAATAACAGAGAGAGAGAGAGAGAGAGAGAGAGAGAGAGAGAGAGGTCCTCCATCCACAGGTTCCCTTCCCAGAGGGCTACAATGGCTGGATCTTGCTGATCTGAAGCCAAGAGCCAGGACCCTCATCCAAGTCTCCCACATGGGTGCAGTGGCCAAAGGATTTGTGCCATCCTCCACTGCTTTTCTAGGGCATTTTGAACCAGTGCTCTTATGAAATGCCAGCACTGCAGGTGGAGGCTTAACCTACTATGCCACAGTGCTGGCCCCAATAAAAAGAATTCTAAATGAACTTACCAAAATTTAGAATTGTTTAAAGTTTTATTTATGTATTTGAAAGGCTGAGTTAGAGAGTGGGACAGACATCGTCAACCTACTGGTTCAATCCCAGATCTCTGCAGCAAGCAAGCACTGGGCCAGACTGAAGGCAGGAGCCTGGAGCTCCATTCAGGCCTCCTACATCAGTAGCAGGGGCCTAAACACTTGTGCCATTTTCCTCTGCTCTTCCCAGGCCATTAGCAGGGAGCTTGATCTGAAGTAGAGCAGCTGTGACATGTGACCCTATGGATGCCAGCATCACAGGTGGTGGCCTTACCCACAACATCACAATTCCAGCCCTGACATTAAAAATGTTCAAGGTTCAGCCAGCATCGTAGGTTAAGTGCAGTCTATCATACCTGCACCCCTTAAGAGTGCTTCTTTGAGTCCAGACTGCTGCACTTCTAATCTAGCACCCTGTGAATGTGCCTGGGATAGCAGAAGATGGCCCAAGTGCTGGGACCCCTGCCACACATGTGGGAGAACCACATGGATTTCCCTGGCTTCCGGCTTCTTCAATCTGTCCCAGCTCTGGCTGCAATCAGTTGGGAAGTGATCCCGATGATCACTTTCTCATTGTCTTTTTTGGAATTCTTTCAAATAAATAAAATCAGGATTTATACCCTATATTAAGTTAGTAATTTTTTTACAAAAATATAAATATTAATGATAATTTTTTGCAAGAGGTTTTTCATATTTGATTTCAAAGTCGAATAACTTTCTACAACACATTTATTTATTTGAAAGGCAGAGATACAAAGAGGGAAAGAAAGAGATCTTCCATCCAATGACACTACCCAAATGACTGGGGGTTGGGTCAGGCAGGAGCCAGGAGCTTCTTCTGGGTCTCCCATACAGGTTCAGGGGCTCAAGTACCACATTTCTCTGCTTTGCCCAGGTGCATTAGTAAAGAGCTGGATTGGAAGTTGAGCTGCTGGGGTTCAGCTGAGCTGGTACCCACATGAGGTGCTGGCACTGAGGTGGAGGCTTAGCCTTCTATGCCACAGTGCCTGCCCCAGTCTAATAACTTTAAAAAATTTTGAGAGAGAGAAAGAGAGGGAGAGGTAGAGTGAAATGTCTTCCATCTACTAGTTCACTCTTCAAATACCCACAATGGCTGGAGCTGAGCCAATCCAGAACAGGAGCCAGGAGCTTCTTGCAGATCCCCCAAGCTCAAGCACATCTTGCACTGCTTTCCTAAGATTAGCCTACAATGCCCCTCTAAATAACATTTTCAACCATCTAGTCAACTGCATCTTCTTGTTTTTTATTGTTTTTATTTATTTGACAGAGTTAGACAGTGAGACAGAAAGGTCTTCCTTCCATTGCTTCACCCCCAAATGGCTGCTACGGCTGTTGCTGTGTGGATCCGAAGCCAGGAGCCAGGTGCTTCCTCCCTGTCTCCCAGGTCTCCCATGTGGGTGCAGGGGTCCGTGCACTTGGGGCATCCTCCACTGCCTTCCTGGGCCACAGAAGAGAGCTGGACTGGAAGAGGAGCAACTGGGACTATACCCAGCACCCATACGGGTTGCCAGCACTGCAGGTGGAGGGTTAACCAAGTGAGCCACCAACTGCTTTTCTAGGATTAGCCTACTACGCTACAGTGCCTGGCCCCTCTATCTCCTCAACTGTAATTTTTTAAAATTTCCATTTGATTGACTCCTTCCCAACAACTAGCCATCTCTTATAAGCTATTTTCTCCTCCTTTATTGTTTAGTTATGGCCTGTCATTAAAAATGCTTGTCCTTACAGCTGACATTGTGGCACAGCAGGTTAAGATGCTGCCTGTGATGGCAGCAACCCATATGAGCACTGGTTTGATTCCTCGTGGCCCACTTCTGATTCATCTCCTAGCTAATCCACCTGGCACACAGGAGAGGATGGCCCAAATCTTTGGGACCCTGCACCCACGTGGGAGACCTGGATGAGTCTCCTGGCAGTGGCTTCTGCCGGGCCCAGTTCTGGTTGTAGTGGCCATTTAGCTAATGAACTAGCAGATGGAAGGTCTTTCTCTCTCTCTCTGTAACTCTACCTTTGTAATTAATAAATCTTAAAGAGAAATTTTTATCTTAGAGACTAGGATACTAAGAGTACCTAATTTTTTTTGTTAAAGATTTTTTCATTTGTAAGCCAGAGTTCACAGAGGGAGAGAAGAGACAGAGATCTTTGGTCTACTGGTTCATTCCCCAGATGGCCACAATGGCTGGAGCTGAGCCACAATGGCCAGGAGCTTCTTCTGGGTCTCACACCTGAGTGGCAGGGGCCCAAGGACTTGGCCATTTTTCATTATGTTCCTTGGCACATTAGCAGGGATCTGGATCTGAAATGGAATAGTCAGGACTGGAACAAGTGCCCATGTAGGATGGGATGCCTGTGTCACAGGGGCTGGCTTTACACAACATGCCACAACACTGGCCCCTATACTTGACTTTTCTAGATGTATTTAAACTGTTCTATGGAGTTTTATGCTTTTGTTTCTAAGATATGGTATTGTCTTTTTTGTTAAAGATTTATATATTCATTTGAAAGGCAGAGTTACAGAGAGGCAGAGAGAGTGCTGGTTCACTCCCCAAAAGGCTGCAATGGCTGGAGTTCTGCCAGTCTGAAGCCAGGAGCCAGGAACATCTTTTGGGTCTCCAACACTAGTGCAGAGAGGCTAAGTACTCGGGCCATCTACTGCTTTTCCAGGCCATAGCAGAGAGCTGGATCAGAAGTAGAGCAGTCCTATGGGAGTCAGGCACTGCAGGTGGTGGCTTTACCTGCAGTGCCACAGCACCGGCCTCGGGTGTACTTGTTTCTAAGTGTTCTCATTCTTTTATAAGGTTGAATGCTTACAGCCTGCACACATACTATTTCAATGTCTAAGTTGGGGTATCTTTCCACTAGGTTTAACTTCTAAGTTATCTGGGGGAGCTTCCCATTAGAAGAAGCACAGTACAAAAGGATTTTCTTCATCTTTTGGTAGCTAATTACATGAGGGAAAGAAATTTTGTGTTTTGTCAAGATAATCTCATGTATTTTCTATCTTTGGGTTTAGAAAACTGAATGTTAAGAATTGATTTTTAATATCTTTTAAGTGTATCTTTCTACTAATCAAATATTAAATATACTTAATATGTAATAAATATATTTAAACATAATTTGACTCTATATAAGTGAATGATTATTGTCTCATAAAATGATCAGAGATCCTATGTTAACCAAGTATTTTTTAATTTTTGATATCTTTGACATTTTTTTCAAAATCAAAGTTCTAAACTGCTTTGACCTTGATTTCTTTGTGGATCCCTGGGAATCAACAAAAGATGTAGTTTTCAACTTGCAGAGATGATGGTTAATTAGGCTCCCTTTACATGAAAAGTATTATCTAGTTGTAATATCATAAATTTCAAGTTGTTACATTGATATAGAAATGCTATTGATGTGAGTTTCCCAGGGGTTATGTAACATGGAGAAGTCCAATGGTGAAATCTAACAAGCTGCTGTTCTTCAAAAAGCGGAGGGGGGTTCCTTGGGTACTTTAGAAGAATTTTGAAATTGCTCCAGTGCTATCATTGCCTGAAATGATGAACTGGTTTGTAAAATACTGCTGTGCTTTTTCAAATCCTGTGGGCATCTCCTTTGCTAAATTGCTAAATTACTTTAAACATTTCAATTGTGATGATTTGTCTTTGTCATTCACAGTTCTAGTTCTTCTCCAGGAAGATTTATATTCATAAGACCATTAAAAATTATTATAAATATGGGTTTCTTATGGAAGATCAATGGGGTAACCATGAATTTCTAGAATTCTGAAAAATAAAACAGAATCGTGAAACTGCTAATGGAGATCAAAAGAGAAAAAAAAGAGAAAAAAGTAATTATAGGAGACTCAATGAACTGGTGAAATTTGTGGGTTTTTAATGTCTTAGTTAAGACATTATTCTATTTTTTAAAATGATTTATTTATTTATTTGAAAAGCAGTGTTACAGAGAGGCATGGGTAGAGAGGTTTTCCATCCACTGGTTCACTCCCCAAATGGCCATAATGGCCTGAGCTGGGCCAATCCGAAACCAGTAGCCAGCAGCTTCTTCAGGGTCTCTCACATGGGTGCAGAGGCCCAAGGTCTTGAGCCATCTTCTGCTTTTCCAGACCACCCCAGAGAGTTGGATCAGAAGTGGAGCAGCCAGGACTTGATTTGAATCAGTGGCCATATGCGATGCCGGCACTGAAGGGGGAGGTTTATTTAACATTTTAGGCCCCAATGAGGGCAACCTCTAATAACATTTTCAATCATCTTCTGAAGTGCAGCTTTTTTTGTTTCCATTTGATTGACTGCTTTCAAATTTCTAGTCCTCTCCTGTAAGCTATTTTCTCCTCCTTTACTGTGGCCTGAGTTAGAAACGCTTACCTTTATGACATTGTGGCATAGCAGGTTAAGCTGCTGCCAGTGACAGTAGCAACCCATATGGGCACTGGTCTGATTCCGGGTGGCCCGATTCTGATCCATCTCCTAGCTAATGCACCTGGGAAAGCAGGAGAGGATGGCCTAAGTCCTTGGGTCTCTGTACCCCTGTAGGAGACAAGGATGAAGCTTCTGTCTGTGGCTTCAGCCTGGCCCATCCCTGTAGTGGTGGCCATTGGGGAAGTGAACCAACAGATGGAAGGTCTCTTTGTTTTCTCTCTCTGTAACTCTGCCTTTAAAATAAATAAATAAATGTTAAAAATGTTAATAAGAAATGTTAAAATGTTTACATTAGAAGCCTAGGATAATAAGAGGGCTTGATTATTTACATCTGTGTTTTTCAAGATTTCTTAATTTGAAAAATAAGATTTGGGTAGGGTAGCTTGATATCATGGTGCAGAGGCTGTAGGCTCTTGGTGGGAGAAGCATCCCTTGCTATGTGCCAGAAGCACAGCACTGTGTCTTTTACACAAAGTGGGGAGCACCACACATTCCTTTCTCCACCCTACTCCACTTCACTCTTTGTTTCTTCTGCCTTTTTTGGCTCCAGTTTTCTCTGATTTTGCTTTTTGGTTTCTTAAGGTAGAATTGTAGATAATTGATTTCATATCTTACTATGAAATATAGATCTTTACAGCTATTTCCTCCTAAGCCTTGCTTTGCATTTATTCCATTAATTTGTGTTGTACTTTGATTCTAATCATCTTACATCTGAATTTCCCATGTGGTTTCTTCAATAAGTCACTGTCCATTTAGGAATATGATTCTTATTTAATACAAGTTTGAAGAATTCTTCAATATCTTTCTGGTTTTGGTTTCCAGGGATGTAAATTTTTAATTTTTTTTTTATTTGAGGAACTAAGAGACAGAGCAAAAAGGAGATCCCTGTGCTTCTCTCTCCCATCAACTGACTTTCTCCAGCTACCACAATACCTGGACTCCACTCGCCTAAGGCCTAGCACTTAGAACTCAAGCCGGGTTTGTACCATGGATAGAAAGGGCTCCAGGTACTTGGCCCATTCTTGGCTCTTTCTTTTTCTTTTAGAAAGCTTTTATTTAATGAATACACATTTCATAGGTACACCTTTAGGAATATAGCAGTTCTTCCCCCCTTCCCACCCTCGCACCCCCACTCCTGTCCCACCTTCTACTCCCTCTGCTAGCCCATTCTTTATAAAGATTCATTTGTAATTATCTTTATATACAGAAGGCCAACTCTGTACTAAGTAAAGATTTCAACAGTTTGCAGAGACACACAATGTCTAAAGTACTTTTGAAGATGAGTTTTACTGTTAATTCTCATAGCACAACTCATTAAGGACAGAGGTCCTACATAGGGAGTAAGTACACAGTGACTCCTATTGTTGATTTAACAATTGACACTTTTATTTATGATGTCAGTGATCACCTGAGGCTCTTGTCATGAGCTGCCAAAGCTATAGAAGCCTTTTGAGTCCACAAACTCTGTTACGATGTAGACAGGGCCATAAGAAAAGTGGAAAGTTCTCTCTAGCCTTCTGAAAAAGGTACCTCCTTTGATGTCCTCTTCTTTCCACTGGGGTCTCACTCACAGAGATCATTTATGTAGATTTTCTTTTTTCTACACTGTCTTGGATTTCCATGCCTAAAATGCTCTCATGGGATTTTTAGCTAGATGCTGATGTCATTGTGCTGTTTAGGGCATGTGTCATTCTATGAGTCTGCTGTGTGGCCTGCTTTCCATGTTGGATCATTCTCTCCTTTTTAATTCTATCTATTGTTATTAGTAGACACTTGATCTTATTTATGTGATCCCTTTGAGCCTATCTATATGAACAGTTACACATTTGTTTTTTAAGGATTTATTTTTCTATTTAAAAGTCAGTTACGCACAGAGAAGCAGAGAGAGAGAGAGAGGGGGAGGTCTTCTATCCAATGGTTCACTCCCTAGTTGGCTGCAACAGCTAGAGCTCTGCCGACCCAGAGCCAGGAGCTTCTTCCAGGTCCCCCACATAGGAGCAGGGGCCCAAAGACTTGGGCCATCTTCTACTGCTTTTCCAGGGCATAACAGAACTAGATTGGAAGTGGAGCAATCGGGATTCAAACCGGTGCCCATATGGGATGCCAGCACTGGAGGTGGGACTTGAAGTGGTGCCCTTGTGGAATTCCAACACTGCAGAAGGGTGGCTTTACCCTCTAAGCCGTGGCCCCAGCCCCTTCTATATGTATTGTTTTCATCATTCAGCTTTTGAACTCTTTGTATCCCTGACCTGTTTTTTTTTTTTTTGGGGGGGGGGGCACTGCTGTGTTAAACCAAGATAAACTGCAGCTTACAGCACTGGCATCCCATACAGGCCCAGGTTCAAGTCCCAGCTGCTCCATTTCCAATCCAGCTCCTGGCTAATGTGCCTGGAAAAGCAGCAGAAGATGACCCAAGTACTTGGACACCTGCACCCACATATGAGACCCAGAATAAGCCTGTGCTTCCTGGCTTTGGATTGGCACAGCTCTGTCTGTTGTGGCCATCTGGAGAGTGAACCAGTGGATGGAAGATCTATATCTCTTCTCTCTAACTCTGCCTTTCAATTTAACAAATCTTCAAGAATCATTTTTGTCCTACTGTGAAATCATTAAACATTTCTCTTTATATTAATACACATTGTATTGTTCCTAGCTTTTTTAGTGTAGCCTGGTAATCTTTTTGCCTTTTCTTTTTTTTTTTGACAAGCAGTGTGGATAGTGAGAGAGGGAGAGACAGAGAGAAAGGTCTTCCTTTTTGCCGTTGGTTCACCCTCCAATGGCCGCTGCAGCCAGCACATCTCTCTGATCCGAAGCCAGGAGCCAGGTGCTTCTCCTGGTCTCCCATGCGGGTGCAGGGCCCAAGGACTTGGGCCATCCTCCACTGCCTTCCCGGGCCATAGCAGAGAGCTGGCCTGGAAGAGGGGCAACCGGGACAGAATCCGGCGCCCCAACCAGGACTAGAAGCCGGTGTGCCAGCTCTGCAAGGCGGAGGATTAGCCTGTTAAGCCATGGCGCCAGCCAATCTTGCCTTTTTAAACTATTCAACTGAGAAATAGCTATAGATACCTGTGGAATACAACGCAATCATTTGATGAGTGTTAATTCTGGAATTGTCTAATCAGAATAACTCATTCATCACCTCCTATACTGTATGGTGAGTACTTTCAAAAGCCTCTCTTAACAAGCTGAAATATGAAATACAGCATTGTAGTTTCCATGCTTTGCAGTACAGCTGTAGACTCATTTCTCCTGTCTACTGGAAACTTTGTGCCCCATGACCAATGTATCTCCTTTGTCCTTACCCCACCATTTCTCCCCTCACTCATTGGTAACCACAATTCTCTACTGACATGCATTTCACAGGTGTACTCTGGCAAGCCCAAAACTGGGGACAGGGAGGTCGGGGCTTAGTCTCCACCCTTAGCACAGGCAAGCACCCACCGGGCCCACTGGAGTGGTGGTGCTCTGCTATCCATGTCCCTCCCCCAGCTGTGATCAGGTGCCTAGGACAGCTGCTATTCTCCTATTGGAGCTCCCTCCCACAGCCATGGCTGGGCACCCAGCTGTGGCCCAGGCAAGCCATGGCAGGGTGGGTATGGATCATGGATGGATGGGAGTGATGGGTGAGGGTGTGTAGTGCAGGAAGATGAAGATGGTTAGGAATCATGGGAAGCAAGCCCTTAACCATGTTACCATTTTTCCTTGTAATAAATTTTGGGAAATCATTAAAATCCCCTAAATGTCCCACCACTCTGGTAGGTAGATTTGTAACTTCTACAGACTGCCACTATTTCTAAGGTATGCTAACTAGATACAATGCTGGGAGTTCTCTCACCTCATCTTAACTCTCACATTATGCTATCCATAGCACCCATGCTGAGTTAGGTCTTGGAATTCTTGGTAATAAAGAAGCAATAGGACTCAGAATACGGACTCAAAAATCTAGAAAAGTGAAATATTTAAAAATATGAACACTGCCAACCAAGGCTGCCTGATCACTCTGCAAAAGCCCACAACAGCCAGGGTGCTATCTATGAAAGCCAGGATGCAGGGACTCCATGTGGGTTTCCATGCAGATGGCAAAAATCCAAGTTTTTGCACCATGACCTGTTGACTCAAAAGAACACTTGTGGTGCCGGTGCTGTTGGTGTCATGAGTAAAGTCACCACCTGCATTGCCAGCAATCCATATGGGCATCAGATTGAGTTCTGGCTGCCCGCTTCCAATCCAGCTCTCTGTTATGGCCTGAGAAAGTAGAAGATGGCCCATGGCCTTGGGCCCTTGTGCCTGTGTGGGAGGGAGACCTGGAAGAAGCCCCTGGCTCCTGGTTTTGGATCAGTGTAGCTCTAGCCATTGCAGCCACCTGGGGAGTGAACCAGCAAATGGAAGACCTCTCTCTCTGTCTCTGTGTCTCTGTAACTATGCATTTCAAATAAATAACTAAAACTTTAAAAAATAACTTAAAAAAATACTTGAAGTAAGTTGGTTTGGAGGTCTGAAATAGCCAGGAGACACACCAAGCACTCTGATATAAATGTGGTATGTCCAGAGAAGTAGCTTAACCTAGTGTATCATGATGCCTACGCTTCCAATGTCTGGTTTGTGCAGCCTGTGACCTAGGCCCCATGTGTCCAACAGGCAAGTCTCAGGCTGCTCCACATGATTACTGTACAAGAAGGCAAACTCCCAAAGGCAAAATACTTTTCAAATTATGTTGGTATCCTATTGACTGTTGTCTCATGGGCTAGAACAAAAGTGAGCTGGAAAATGTCAGGGGTCCCTGTGGAGAAGAATTCTATCAAGGTTTGTATACAGAGAGGAGTGTCATTGAACAGTTAAAGAAAGCTGTAATAGATATATTATGTCGATTTTTCCTATACATATAATTGTGGCCAAAAACTAACTTTAAGCTGTATACTTTAATGGAATTTTAGATACATAAAAACGAGAGATGCTGCAAGGAAAACAGTTAGTATTGCCTGAGTAATTTTCTGTGTAATATAGATACTAATGAAAACAGGTTTCTTTTTGGTGTACTGCTAATTAAATATTGGACAATCCTGATGAATAGTATAAATTATTTAGGCAGTGACTTTTTTTATGGTTTATTTATTTATTTATTTATTTCAAAGGCTGTTACAGAGAGGCAGAGGCAGAAAGAGAGATGGTTTTACATCTGCTGATCACTCCCCAAATGGCCTCATTGGCTGAGGCTGGGCCAATCTGAAGCCAGGAGCCTGGAGATTTTTTCCAAATCTCCCATGTTGGTGCAAGGGACCCAAGGACTTGGGTCTTCTCTCCCCTCTCCTCCTCTCCCCTCCCCTCCCCTCCCCTCCCCTCCCCTCATTTGACAGGTAGGGTGTGGGGGAAGCTGAATCCGGAAAGGCCTAGAGGAACTTCCTGAGCCTGCCTCAAATTTGAAAACCTGTCTTTAAGTTTCAATTCCCTGGTAGCAAACACCCCAGCCCCAGGGTGCTTCTCCCTAAGGATCATTAAGGTGGTACAATAGGAGTTGCTAAGGCCCTTTTGCATCACAACACCCCACCCCTTGCCCACATGCCCTCATCCACTCTGTACCATCCAACCTGTACCTCAGCTATATACACCACCTCTCTTTTTTTTGACAGGCAGAGTGGGTAGTGAGAGAGAGAGAGAGAGAGAGAGAGAAAGAAAGGTCTTCCTTTTTGCCGTTGGTTCACCCTCCAGTGGCCACTGCGGCCAGCACATCTCTCTGATCCGAAGCCAGGAGCCAGGTGCTTCTCCTGGTCTCCCATGTGGGTGCAGGGCCCAAGGACTTGGGCCATCCTCCACTGCCTTCCCGGGCCATAGCAGAGAGCTGGCCTGGAAGAGGGGCAACCGGGAATAGAAGCCGGTGTGCCGGCGCCGCAAGGCGGAGGATTAGCCTGTTAAGCCACGGCGCCAGCCTATACAACCTCTCTTTTACAATAAAGTGAGACCCTGCTTCGACTGGGCTCCACACCGCGCCTGATTGTCCCCTGGGTTTGGGGAAGGCTGAGTGGCAGGTGGCGCACTTTCCCCTCCTCGGTTAAGGCAAGCTGTGGGCAGCCTGCCTAATTCTCCGGCAGTGGCGAGGAACAGTCACCACAGAAGGGTTATAGACCGTGAGAGAGAGAGACAAAGAGAAAGGTCTTCCTTCCATTGGTTCACCCTGCAAATGGCCACCATAGCTGGAGCTGCGCCAACCTGAAGACAGGAGCCAGGTGACCCTTTCTGGTCTCCCACATGGGTGCAGGCCCCAAGCACCGGGGCCGTTCTCCACTGCCCTCCCGGGCCACAGCAGAGAGCTGTACTGGAAGAGAAGCAACTGGGACTAGAACCAGTGCCCATGTGGGATGCCAGTCCTGCAGGTGGAAGACTAACCCAGTGTGCCACAGTGCTGGTCCCAGGACTTGGGTTTTCATCCACTGCTTTCCCAGTCCATAGCAGAGAGCTAGCTCAGAAGTGGAGCAGGTAGGACTCAATTTGGTGTCCATGTGAGACGCCCACACTGGAGCAGGAAGCTTTACCCACTACCCCACAGTGATGGCCCTGGCACTGATTATTTTTTTTTTTTTTACAGAATTGGTAACAAATGAATATTTTAATTAGCCTAACAATAGTTTCTGTTTAACCTGAGGGATTGGTAGAGTTGTGTGTGCTCTTTCAGGGCCTTGCTGCTCTTCCCATGTGTAAAGCCTATATTCCCCCATAGGGCGGGTACTTTATTTCTGTTGCCCAGCTAATATGCCCATTTGTCTCTATGCCGTTCCTTCATGATCTTGCTAGCACAATGGAATCTAGGGAGAATCTAGACTATTTGTCTCACCACATTCTCTGAATAATTTCTCTTGCAGATAAGATCCTGGAGAAATCTTCATGTACCCAAGACCAACAAAAAAGAATATGTTGCCAGTAAGTTGTTTATTCCTCAGCTTCTTTCACATTGTATTTATGTTTGACAGGCAGAGTTAGAAACAGGCAGAGAGAGAGAGAGAAAGGTTTTTCTTCCATTGGTTTACCCCCCAAATGCTCGCTACGGCTGGCACGCTGTGCCAATCCGAAACCAGGAGCCAGATACTTCCTGCTGGTCTCCCATACATGTGCGGGGCCCAAGGACTTGGGCCATCCTCCACTGCCTTCCCAGGCCACAGCAGAGAGCTGGACTGAAAGAGGAGCAAGTGGGCCAGAATCTGGCACCCCAACCGGGACTAGAACCCAGGGTACCAGCACCGCAGGCAGAGGATTACCCTAGTGAGCTGCGGTTCCGGCCTACATTGTATTTTAAGATGTTTATAAGATTTAGTTAGGTTGGAAAAGCATAAAGAAATATAATTCAGAATCAGGACAAACAAATCATGGCTGCAAGATTTAAAGCCATCTAAGCTGAATGCACATTAGTTTCAATTTTTTTTATTGTCATAGTTCAAGATGATTTACATGGTTCTAGTGGAAACTTACAGAAGAATCGAGGAGCTGGCGCCGTGGTACAGCAGGTTAAAGCCCTGGCCTGAAGTGCCGGTATCCCATATGGGCACTAATTCTAGTCCTGGCTGTTCCTCTTCCAATCCAGCTCTCAGCTATGGCCTGGGATAGCAGTAGAAGATGGAAGCTGAGGAGGGCCCGTCCGCGCCAAAACCCAAAACGCGCTGCGGCCTCCAGGGACACAGGGGACACAAGTGGCTGTGTGGCTTGCAGTGCCCGACCAGAGGGAGGCAGGGAAGGAGGGATGGAGGGAGGGAGGGAGGCTGGCTGCTGAGGCGCAGCCGCCACCAGCCCTTCGGGGAACTGGCAGCGGAGGCTTGGGCAGTGGGGGCTGCCCACTCAGACATCCCGTTCCCTGGGGCTGCAGCGGGGCTGCAGGGTCCAGCGCGCCCGCGGGCCTTGGGGGCTTCTTGCCTGTGGGCGGGGCTTCCACGCACAAGGTGGCACCTCATCCCGGCCCAAGGGTGGTGACCGGAACCCAGCAGGCGCTGGGGGACGCAAGTGGGCTAGGCCCCCCTGGCCTTTAGGTGACCCTGGAGGGTCCGCGGGCGTTATCGGTCCACCCTCCCGGGAGGCCCTGCTGGGACAGCCCGTGCCCGAGCTCCGAGCTCATCGCCCTTGGACCGTACCCCAGTGGCTTCAGGAGTGGGTGTGTGCCAGCAGCAGCCCTCCCCACTCACCCACCGTGCATCGGCCCCGCCCGACAAGCCCCTAGGGCGGGCGGGGCTTCCCGGGGGGCCTATTTGCAACCCGGGCAAGCGCGGGGCAGTCCGTGTGTGCGGCCTGGGGACACCCGCAGGTGTGTGTGCTCCCCCCGTGGCCGGCCGCTGCGGCTAGCCAGCACCTGGGGGCTGTTGGCAGCTCCGCCTGGGCAGCCTCCTAGAGCCAGGGGTCTGGCAGGCTCCGGGGGCAAATGCACTACGGAAGCCGAGAGGGGCCCGTCCGCGCCAAAACCCACGGGGAACTGCCCGTGGATGCTTCGGGAATGGGGGCTGCCAACTCAGAACCCCCGTTCCCTGTGGCTGCAGCCAGCCAGGGGGCCCCAGGGTCGGGCGCGCCCGCGGGCCTGGGGGGCTTCTTGCCTGTGTGCAGGGCTTCTACGCACAAGGTGGCACCTCATCCCGGCCCAAGGGTGGTGGCAGGAACCCAGGAGGCGCTCGGGGACTCAGCAGGGCCCGCCCCTGGGGCCAGGGGTCTGGCAGGCTCCGGGGGCAAATGGACTACGGAAGCCGAGAGGGGCCCGTCCGCGCCAAAACCCAAAACGCGCTGCGGCCTCCAGGGACACAGGGGACACAAGTGGCTGTGTGGCTTGCAGTGCCCGACCAGAGGGAGGGAGGTTGTCTGGCTGCTGAGGCGCAGCCGGTGTCAGCCCTTCGGGGAACTGCCCGTGGATGCTTCGGGAATGCGGGCTGCCAACTCAGAACCCCCGTTCCCTGTGGCTGCAGCCAGCCAGGGGGCTCCAGGGTCGGGCGCGCCTGCGGGCCTGGGGGGCTTCTTGCCTGTGTGCAGGGCTTCTACGCATAAGGTGGCACCTCATCCCGGCCCAAGGGTGGTGGCAGGAACCCAGGAGGCGCTCGGGGACTCAGCAGGGCCCGCCCCTGGGGCCAGGGGTCTGGCAGGCTCCGGGGCAAATGGACTACGGAAGCCGAGAGGGGCCCGTCTGCGCCAAAACCCAAAACGCGCTGCGGCCTCCAGGGACACAGGGGACACAAGTGGCTGTGTGGCTTGCAGTGCCCGACCAGAGGGAGGGAGGTTGTCTGGCTGCTGAGGCGCAGCCGGTGTCAGCCCTTCGGGGAACTGCCCGTGGATGCTTCGGGAATGCGGGCTGCCAACTCAGAACCCCCGTTCCCTGTGGCTGCAGCCAGCCAGGGGGCTCCAGGGTCGGGCGCGCCCGCGGGCCTGGGGGGCTTCTTGCCTGTGTGCAGGGCTTCTACGCACAAGGTGGCACCTCATCCCGGCCCAAGGGTGGTGGCAGGAACCCAGGAGGCACTCGGGGACTCAGCAGGGCCCGCCCCTGGGGCCAGGGGTCTGGCAGGCTCCGGGGCAAATGGACTACGGAAGCCGAGAGGGGCCCGTCCGCGCCAAAACCCAAAACGCGCTGCGTCCTCCAGGGAGGGACACAGGGGACACAAGTGGCTGTGTGGCTTGCAGTGCCCGACCAGAGGGAGGGAGGTTGTCTGGCTGCTGAGGCGCAGCCGGTGTCAGCCCTTCGGGGAACTGCCCGTGGATGCTTCGGGAATGGGGGCTGCCAACTCAGAACCCCCGTTCCCTGTGGCTGCAGCCAGCCAGGGGGCTCCAGGGTCGGGCGCGCCCGCGGGCCTGGGGGGCTTCTTGCCTGTGTGCAGGGCTTCTACGCACAAGGTGGCACCTCATCCCGGCCCAAGGGTGGTGGCAGGAACCCAGGAGGCGCTCGGGGACTCAGCAGGGCCCGCCCCTGGGGCCAGGGGTCTGGCAGGCTCCGGGGCAAATGGACTACGGAAGCCGAGAGGGGCCCGTCCGCGCCAAAACCCAAAACGCGCTGCGGCCTCCAGGGACACAGGGGACACAAGTGGCTGTGTGGCTTGCAGTGCCCGACCAGAGGGAGGGAGGTTGTCTGGCTGCTGAGGCGCAGCCGGTGTCAGCCCTTCGGGGAACTGCCCGTGGATGCTTCGGGAATGGGGGCTGCCAATTCAGAACCCCCGTTCCCTGTGGCTGCAGCCAGCCAGGGGGCTCCAGGGTCGGGCGCGTCCGCGGGCCTGGGGGGCTTCTTGCCTGTGTGCAGGGCTTCTACGCACAAGGTGGCACCTCATCCCGGCCCAAGGGTGGTGGCAGGAACCCAGGATGCGCTCGGGGACTCAGCAGGGCCCGCCCCTGGGGCCAGGGGTCTGGCAGGCTCTGGAGGCAAATGGACTACGGAAGCCGAGAGGGGCCCGTCCGCGCCAAAACCCAAAACGCGCTGCGGCCTCCAGGGACACAGGGGACACAAGTGGCTGTGTGGCTTGCAGTGCCCGACCAGAGGGAGGGAGGTTGTCTGGCTGCTGAGGCGCAGCCGGTGTCAGCCCTTCGGGGAACTGCCCGTGGATGCTTCGGGAATGGGGGCTGCCAACTCAGAACCCCCGTTCCCTGTGGCTGCAGCCAGCCAGGGGGCTCCAGGGTCGGGCGCGCCCGCGGGCCTGGGGGGCTTCTTGCCTGTGTGCAGGGCTTCTACGCACAAGGTGGCACCTCATCCCGGCCCAAGGGTGGTGGCAGGAACCCAGGAGGCGCTCGGGGACTCAGCAGGGCCCGCCCCTGGGGCCAGGGGTCTGGCAGGCTCCGGGGGCAAATGGACTACGGAAGCCGAGAGGGGCCCGTCCGCGCCAAAACCCAAAACGCGCTGCGGCCTCCAGGGACACAGGGGACACAAGTGGCTGTGTGGCTTGCAGTGCCCGACCAGAGGGAGGGAGGTTGTCTGGCTGCTGAGGCGCAGCCGGTGTCAGCCCTTCGGGGAACTGCCCGTGGATGCTTCGGGAATGGGGGCTGCCAATTCAGAACCCCCGTTCCCTGTGGCTGCAGCCAGCCAGGGGGCTCCAGGATCGGGCGCGCCCGCGGGCCTGGGGGGCTTCTTGCCTGTGTGCAGGGCTTCTACGCACAAGGTGGCACCTCATCCCGGCCCAAGGGTGGTGGCAGGAACCCAGGAGGCGCTCGGGGACTCAGCAGGGCCCGCCCCTGGGGCCAGGGGTCTGGCAGGCTCCGGGGGCAAATGGACTACGGAAGCCGAGAGGGGCCCGTCCGCGCCAAAACCCAAAACGCGCTGCGGCCTCCAGGGACACAGGGAACACAAGTGGCTGTGTGGCTTGCAGTGCCCGACCAGAGGGAAGGAGATTGTCTGGCTGCTGAGGCGCAGCCGGTGTCAGCCCTTCGGGGAACTGCCCGTGGATGCTTCGGGAATGGGGGCTGCCAACTCAGAACCCCCGTTCCCTGTGGCTGCAGCCAGCCAGGGGGCTCCAGGGTCGGGCGCGCCCGCGGGCCTGGGGGGCTTCTTGCCTGTGTGCAGGGCTTCTACGCACAAGGTGGCACCTCATCCCGGCCCAAGGGTGGTGGCAGGAACCCAGGAGGCGCTCGGGGACTCAGCAGGGCCCTCCCCTGGGGCCAGGGGTCTGGCAGGCTCCGGGGGCAAATGGACTACGGAAGCCGAGAGGGGCCCGTCCGCGCCAAAACCCAAAACGCGCTGCGGCCTCCAGGGACACAGGGGACACAAGTGGCTGTGTGGCTTGCAGTGCCCGACCAGAGGGAGGGAGGTTGTCTGGCTGCTGAGGCGCAGCCGGTGTCAGCCCTTCGGGGAACTGCCCGTGGATGCTTCGGGAATGGGGGCTGCCAACTCAGAACCCCCGTTCCCTGTGGCTGCAGCCAGCCAGGGGGCTCCAGGGTCGGGCGCGCCCGCGGGCCTGGGGGGCTTCTTGCCTGTGTGCAGGGCTTCTACGCACAAGGTGGCACCTCATCCCGGCCCAAGGGTGGTGGCAGGAACCCAGGAGGCGCTCGGGGACTCAGCAGGGCCCGCCCCTGGGGCCAGGGGTCTGGCAGGCTCCGGGGGCAAATGGACTACGGAAGCCGAGAGGGGCCCGTCCGCGCCAAAACCCAAAACGCGCTGCGGCCTCCAGGGACACAGGGGACACAAGTGGCTGTGTGGCTTGCAGTGCCCGACCAGAGGGAGGGAGGTTGTCTGGCTGCTGAGGCGCAGCCGGTGTCAGCCCTTCGGGGAACTGCCCGTGGATGCTTCGGGAATGGGGGCTGCCAACTCAGAACCCCCGTTCCCTGTGGCTGCAGCCAGCCAGGGGGCTCCAGGGTCGGGCGCGCCCGCGGGCCTGGGGGGCTTCTTGCCTGTGTGCAGGGCTTCTACGCACAAGGTGGCACCTCATCCCGGCCCAAGGGTGGTGGCAGGAACCCAGGAGGCGCTCGGGGACTCAGCAGGGCCCGCCCCTGGGGCCAGGGGTCTGGCAGGCTCCGGGGGCAAATGGACTACGGAAGCCGAGAGGGGCCCGTCCGCGCCAAAACCCAAAACGCGCTGCGGCCTCCAGGGACACAGGGGACACAAGTGGCTGTGTGGCTTGCAGTGCCCGACCAGAGGGAGGGAGGTTGTCTGGCTGCTGAGGCGCAGCCGGTGTCAGCCCTTCGGGGAACTGCCCGTGGATGCTTCGGGAATGGGGGCTGCCAACTCAGAACCCCCGTTCCCTGTGGCTGCAGCCAGCCAGGGGGCTCCAGGGTCGGGCGCGCCCGTGGGCCTGGGGGGCTTCTTGCCTGTGTGCAGGGCTTCTACGCACAAGGTGGCACCTCATCCCGGCCCAAGGGTGGTGGCAGGAACCCAGGAGGCGCTCGGGGACTCAGCAGGGCCCGCCCCTGGGGCCAGGGGTCTGGCAGGCTCCGGGGGCAAATGGACTACGGAAGCCGAGAGGGGCCCGTCCGCGCCAAAACCCAAAACGCGCTGCGGCCTCCAGGGACACAGGGGACACAAGTGGCTGTGTGGCTTGCAGTGCCCGACCAGAGGGAGGGAGGTTGTCTGGCTGCTGAGGCGCAGCCGGTGTCAGCCCTTCGGGGAACTGCCCGTGGATGCTTCGGGAATGGGGGCTGCCAACTCAGAACCCCCGTTCCCTGTGGCTGCAGCCAGCCAGGGGGCTCCAGGTTCGGGCGCGCCCGCGGGCCTGGGGGCTTCTTGCCTGTTTGCAGGGCTTCTACGCACAAGGTGGCACCTCATCCCGGCCCAAGGGTGGTGGCAGGAACCCAGGAGGCGCTCGGGGACTCAACAGGGCCCGCCCCTGGGGCCAGGGGTCTGGCAGGCTCCGGGGGCAAATGGACTACGGAAGCCGAGAGGGGCCCGTCCGCGCCAAAACCCAAAACACGCTGCGGCCTCCAGGGACACAGGGGACACAAGTGGCTGTGTGGCTTGCAGTGCCCGACCAGAGGGAGGGAGGTTGTCTGGCTGCTGAGGCGCAGCCGGTGTCAGCCCTTCGGGGAACTGCCCGTGGATGCTTCGGGAATGGGGGCTGCCAACTCAGAACCCCCGTTCCCTGTGGCTGCAGCCAGCCAGGGGGCTCCAGGGTCGGGCGCGCCCGCGGGCCTGGGGGGCTTCTTGCCTGTGTGCAGGGCTTCTACGCACAAGGTGGCACCTCATCCCGGCCCAAGGGTGGTGGCAGGAACCCAGGAGGCGCTCGGGGACTCAGCAGGGCCCGCCCCTGGGGCCAGGGGTCTGGCAGGCTCCGGGGGCAAATGGACTACGGAAGCCGAGAGGGGCCCGTCCGCGCCAAAACCCAAAACGCGCTGCGGCCTCCAGGGACACAGGGGACACAAGTGGCTGTGTGGCTTGCAGTGCCCGACCAGAGGGAGGGAGGTTGTCTGGCTGCTGAGGCGCAGCCGGTGTCAGCCCTTCGGGGAACTGCCCGTGGATGCTTCGGGAATGGGGGCTGCCAACTCAGAAACCCCGTTCCCTGTGGCTGCAGCCAGCCAGGGGGCTCCAGGGTCGGGCGCGCCCGTGGGCCTGGGGGGCTTCTTGCCTGTGTGCAGGGCTTCTACGCACAAGGTGGCACCTCATCCCAGCCCAAGGGTGGTGGCAGGAACCCAGGAGGCGCTCGGGGACTCAGCAGGGCCCGCCCCTGGGGCCAGGGGTCTGGCAGGCTCCGGGGGCAAATGGACTACGGAAGCCGAGAGGGGCCCGTCCGCGCCAAAACCCAAAACGCGCTGCGGCCTCCAGGGACACAGGGGACACAAGTGGCTGTGTGGCTTGCAGTGCCCGACCAGAGGGAGGGAGGTTGTCTGGCTGCTGAGGCGCAGCCGGTGTCAGCCCTTCGGGGAACTGCCCGTGGATGCTTCGGGAATGGGGGCTGCCAATTCAGAACCCCCGTTCCCTGTGGCTGCAGCCAGCCAGGGGGCTCCAGGATCGGGCGCGCCCGCGGGCCTGGGGGGCTTCTTGCCTGTGTGCAGGGCTTCTACGCACAAGGTGGCACCTCATCCCGGCCCAAGGGTGGTGGCAGGAACCCAGGAGGCGCTCGGGGACTCAGCAGGGCCCGCCCCTGGGGCCAGGGGTCTGGCAGGCTCTGGGGGCAAATGGACTACGGAAGCCGAGAGGGGCCCGTCCGCGCCAAAACCCAAAACGCGCTGCGGCCTCCAGGGACACAGGGGACACAAGTGGCTGTGTGGCTTGCAGTGCCCGACCAGAGGGAGGGAGATTGTCTGGCTGCTGAGGCGCAGCCGGTGTCAGCCCTTCGGGGAACTGCCCGTGGATGCTTCGGGAATGGGGGCTGCCAACTCAGAACCCCCGTTCCCTGTGGCTGCAGCCAGCCAGGGGGCTCCAGGGTCGGGCGCGCCCGCGGGCCTGGGGGGCTTCTTGCCTGTGTGCAGGGCTTCTACGCACAAGGTGGCACCTCATCCCGGCCCAAGGGTGGTGGCAGGAACCCAGGAGGCGCTCGGGGACTCAGCAGGGCCCGCCCCTGGGGCCAGGGGTCTGGCAGGCTCCGGGGGCAAATGGACTACGGAAGCCGAGAGGGGCCCGTCCGCGCCAAAACCCAAAACGCGCTGCGGCCTCCAGGGACACAGGGGACACAAGTGGCTGTGTGGCTTGCAGTGCCCGACCAGAGGGAGGGAGGTTGTCTGGCTGCTGAGGCGCAGCCGGTGTCAGCCCTTCGGGGAACTGCCCGTGGATGCTTCGGGAATGGGGGCTGCCAACTCAGAACCCCCGTTCCCTGTGGCTGCAGCCAGCCAGGGGGCTCCAGGGTCGGGCGCGCCCGTGTGCCTGGGGGGCTTCTTGCCTGTGTGCAGGGCTTCTACGCACAAGGTGGCACCACATCCCGGCCAAAGGGTGGTGGCAGGAACTCAGGAGGCCCTCGGGAACTCAGCAGGGCCCGCCCCTGGGGCCAGGGGTTTGGCAGGCTCCGGGGCAAATGGACTACGGAAGCCGAGAGGGGCCCGTCCGCGCCAAAACCCAAAACGCACTGCGGCCTCCAGGGACACAGGGGACACAAGTGGCTGTGTGGCTTGCAGTGCCCGACCAGAGGGAGGGAGGTTGTCTGGCTGCTGAGGCGCAGCCGGTGTCAGCCCTTCGGGGAACTGCCCGTGGATGCTTCGGGAATGGGGGCTGCCAACTCAGAACCCCCGTTCCCTGTGGCTGCAGCCAGCCAGGGGGCTCCAGGGTCGGGCGCGCCCGCGGGCCTGGGGGGCTTCTTGCCTGTGTGCAGGGCTTCTACGCAAAAGGTGGCACCACATCCCGGCCCAAGGGTGGTGGCAGGAACTGAGGAGGCCCTCGGGAACTCAGCAGGGCCCGCCCCTGGGGCCATGGGTCTAGCAGGCTCCGGGGCAAATGGACTACGGAAGCCGAGAGGGGCCCGTCCGCGCCAAAACCCAAAACGCACTGCGGCCTCCAGGGACACAGGGGACACAAGTGGCTGTGTGGCTTGCAGTGCCCGACCAGAGGGAGGGAGGTTGTCTGGCTGCTGAGGCGCAGCCGGTGTCAGCCCTTCGGGGAACTGCCCGTGGATGCTTCGGGAATGGGGGCTGCCAACTCAGAACCCCCGTTCCCTGTGGCTGCAGCCAGCCAGGGGGCTCCAGGGTCGGGCGCGCCCGCGGGCCTGGGGGGCTTCTTGCCTGTGTGCAGGGCTTCTACGCAAAAGGTGGCACCACATCCCGGCCCAAGGGTGGTGGCAGGAACTCAGGAGGCCCTCGGGAACTCAGCAGGGCCCGCCCCTGGGGCCAGGGGTCTGGCAGGCTCCGGGGCAAATGGACTACGGAAGCCGAGAGGGGCCCGTCCGCGCCAAAACCCAAAACGCACTGCGGCCTCCAGGGACACAGGGGACACAAGTGGCTGTGTGGCTTGCAGTGCCCGACCAGAGGGAGGGAGGTTGTCTGGCTGCTGAGGCGCAGCCGGTGTCAGCCCTTCGGGGAACTGCCCGTGGATGCTTCGGGAATGGGGGCTGCCAACTCAGAACCCCCGTTCCCTGTGGCTGCAGCCAGCCAGGGGGCTCCAGGGTCGGGCGCGCCCGCGGGCCTGGGGGGCTTCTTGCCTGTGTGCAGGGCTTCTACGCACAAGGTGGCACCTCATCCCGGCCCAAGGGTGGTGGCAGGAACCCAGGAGGCGCTCGGGGACTCAGCAGGGCCCGCCCCTGGGGCCAGGGGTCTGGCAGGCTCCGGGGCAAATGGACTATGGAAACCGAGAGGGGCCCGTCTGCGCCAAAACCCAAAACGCGCTGCGGCCTCCAGGGACACAGGGGACACAAGTGGCTGTGTGGCTTGCAGTGCCCGACCAGAGGGAGGGAGGTTGTCTGGCTGCTGAGGCGCAGCCGGTGTCAGCCCTTCGGGGAACTGCCCGTGGATGCTTCGGGAATGGGGGCTGCCAATTCAGAACCCCCGTTCCCTGTGGCTGCAGCCAGCCAGGGGGCTCCAGGGTCGGGCGCGTCCGCGGGCCTGGGGGGCTTCTTGCCTGTGTGCAGGGCTTCTACGCACAAGGTGGCACCTCATCCCGGCCCAAGGGTGGTGGCAGGAACCCAGGAGGCGCTCGGGGACTCAGCAGGGCCCGCCCCTGGGGCCAGGGGTCTGGCAGGCTCCGGGGGCAAATGGACTACGGAAGCCGAGAGGGGCCCGTCCGCGCCAAAACCCAAAACGCGCTGCGGCCTCCAGGGACACAGGGGACACAAGTGGCTGTGTGGCTTGCAGTGCCCGACCAGAGGGAGGGAGGTTGTCTGGCTGCTGAGGCGCAGCCGGTGTCAGCCCTTCGGGGAACTGCCCGTGGATGCTTCGGGAATGGGGGCTGCCAACTCAGAACCCCCGTTCCCTGTGGCTGCAGCCAGCCAGGGGGCTCCAGGGTCGGGCGCGCCCGCGGGCCTGGGGGGCTTCTTGCCTGTGTGCAGGGCTTCTACGCACAAGGTGGCACCTCATCCCAGCCCAAGGGTGGTGGCAGGAACCCAGGAGGCGCTCGGGGACTCAGCAGGGCCCGCCCCTGGGGCCAGGGGTCTGGCAGGCTCCGGGGGCAAATGGACTACGGAAGCCGAGAGGGGCCCGTCCGCGCCAAAACCCAAAACGCGCTGCGGCCTCCAGGGATACAGGGGACACAAGTGGCTGTGTGGCTTGCAGTGCCCGACCAGAGGGAGGGAGGTTGTCTGGCTGCTGAGGCGCAGCCGGTGTCAGCCCTTCGGGGAACTGCCCGTGGATGCTTCGGGAATGGGGGCTGCCAATTCAGAACCCCCGTTCCCTGTGGCTGCAGCCAGCCAGGGGGCTCCAGGGTCGGGCGCGCCCGCGGGCCTGGGGGGCTTCTTGCCTGTGTGCAGGGCTTCTACGCACAAGGTGGCACCTCATCCCGGCCCAAGGGTGGTGGCAGGAACCCAGGAGGCGCTCGGGGACTCAGCAGGGCCCGCCCCTGGGGCCAGGGGTCTGGCAGGCTCCGGGGGCAAATGGACTACGGAAGCCGAGAGGGGCCCGTCCGCGCCAAAACCCAAAACGCGCTGCGGCCTCCAGGGACACAGGGGACAAAAGTGGCTGTGTGGCTTGCAGTGCCCGACCAGAGGGAGGGAGGTTGTCTGGCTGCTGAGGCGCAGCCGGTGTCAGCCCTTCGGGGAACTGCCCGTGGATGCTTCGGGAATGGGGGCTGCCAACTCAGAACCCCCGTTCCCTGTGGCTGCAGCCAGCCAGGGGGCTCCAGGGTCGGGCGCGCCCGCGGGCCTGGGGGGCTTCTTGCCTGTGTGCAGGGCTTCTACGCACAAGGTGGCACCTCATCCCGGCCCAAGGGTGGTGGCAGGAACCCAGGAGGCGCTCGGGGACTCAGCAGGGCCCGCCCCTGGGGCCAGGGGTCTGGCAGGCTCCGGGGCAAATGGACTACGGAAGCCGAGAGGGGCCCGTCCGCGCCAAAACCCAAAACGCGCTGCGGCCTCCAGGGACACAGGGGACACAAGTGGCTGTGTGGCTTGCAGTGCCCGACCAGAGGGAGGGAGATTGTCTGGCTGCTGAGGCGCAGCCGGTGTCAGCCCTTCGGGGAACTGCCCGTGGATGCTTCGGGAATGGGGGCTGCCAACTCAGAACCCCCGTTCCCTGTGGCTGCAGCCAGCCAGGGGGCTCCAGGGTCGGGCGCGCCCGCGGGCCTGGGGGGCTTCTTGCCTGTGTGCAGGGCTTCTACGCACAAGGTGGCACCTCATCCCGGCCCAAGGGTGGTGGCAGGAACCCAGGAGGCGCTCGGGGACTCAGCAGGGCCCGCCCCTGGGGCCAGGGGTCTGGCAGGCTCCGGGGGCAAATGGACTACGGAAGCCGAGAGGGGCCCGTCCGCGCCAAAACCCAAAACGCGCTGCGGCCTCCAGGGACACAGGGGACACAAGTGGCTGTGTGGCTTGCAGTGCCCGACCAGAGGGAGGGAGGTTGTCTGGCTGCTGAGGCGCAGCCGGTGTCAGCCCTTCGGGGAACTGCCCGTGGATGCTTCGGGAATGGGGGCTGCCAACTCAGAACCCCCGTTCCCTGTGGCTGCAGCCAGCCAGGGGGCTCCAGGGTCGGGCGCGCCCGCGGGCCTGGGGGGCTTCTTGCCTGTGTGCAGGGCTTCTACGCACAAGGTGGCACCTCATCCCGGCCCAAGGGTGGTGGCAGGAACCCAGGAGGCGCTCGGGGACTCAGCAGGGCCCGCCCCTGGGGCCAGGGGTCTGGCAGGCTCTGGGGGCAAATGGACTACGGAAGCCGAGAGGGGCCCGTCCGCGCCAAAACCCAAAACGCGCTGCGGCCTCCAGGGACACAGGGGACACAAGTGGCTGTGTGGCTTGCAGTGCCCGACCAGAGGGAGGGAGGTTGTCTGGCTGCTGAGGCGCAGCCGGTGTCAGCCCTTCGGGGAACTGCCCGTGGATGCTTCGGGAATGGGGGCTGCCAACTCAGAACCCCCGTTCCCTGTGGCTGCAGCCAGCCAGGGGGCTCCAGGGTCGGGCGCGCCCGCGGGCCTGGGGGGCTTCTTGCCTGTGTGCAGGGCTTCTACGCACAAGGTGGCACCTCATCCCGGCCCAAGGGTGGTGGCAGGAACCCAGGAGGCGCTCGGGGACTCAGCAGGGCCCGCCCCTGGGGCCAGGGGTCTGGCAGGCTCCAGGGGCAAATGGACTACGGAAGCCGAGAGGGGCCCGTCCGCGCCAAAACCCAAAACGCGCTGCGGCCTCCAGGGACACAGGGGACACAAGTGGCTGTGTGGCTTGCAGTGCCCGACCAGAGGGAGGGAGGTTGTCTGGCTGCTGAGGCGCAGCCGGTGTCAGCCCTTCGGGGAACTGCCCGTGGATGCTTCGGGAATGGGGGCTGCCAATTCAGAACCCCCGTTCCCTGTGGCTGCAGCCAGCCAGGGGGCTCCAGGGTCGGGCGCGCCCGTGGGCCTGGGGGGCTTCTTGCCTGTGTGCAGGGCTTCTACGCACAAGGTGGCACCTCATCCCGACCCAAGGGTGGTGGCAGGAACCCAGGAGGCGCTCGGGGACTCAGCAGGGCCCGCCCCTGGGGCCAGGGGTCTGGCAGGCTCCGGGGCAAATGGACTATGGAAACTGAGAGGGGCCCGTCTGCGCCAAAACCCAAAACGCGCTGCGGCCTCCAGGGACACAGGGGACACAAGTGGCTGTGTGGCTTGCAGTGCCCGACCAGAGGGAGGGAGGTTGTCTGGCTGCTGAGGCGCAGCCGGTGTCAGCCCTTCGGGGAACTGCCCGTGGATGCTTCGGGAATGGGGGCTGCCAATTCAGAACCCCCGTTCCCTGTGGCTGCAGCCAGCCAGGGGGCTCCAGGGTCGGGCGCGTCCGCGGGCCTGGGGGGCTTCTTGCCTGTGTGCAGGGCTTCTACGCACAAGGTGGCACCTCATCCCGGCCCAAGGGTGGTGGCAGGAACCCAGGAGGCGCTCAGGGACTCAGCAGGGCCCGCCCCTGGGGCCAGGGGTCTGGCAGGCTCCGGGGGCAAATGGACTACGGAAGCCGAGAGGGGCCCGTCCGCGCCAAAACCCAAAACGCGCTGCGGCCTCCAGGGACACATGGGACACAAGTGGCTGTGTGGCTTGCAGTGCCCGACCAGAGGGAGGGAGGTTGTCTGGCTGCTGAGGCGCAGCCGGTGTCAGCCCTTCGGGGAACTGCCCGTGGATGCTTCGGGAATGGGGGCTGCCAACTCAGAACCCCCGTTCCCTGTGGCTGCAGCCAGCCAGGGGGCTCCAGGGTCGGGCGCGCCCGCGGGCCTGGGGGGCTTCTTGCCTGTGTGCAGGGCTTCTACGCACAAGGTGGCACCTCATCCCAGCCCAAGGGTGGTGGCAGGAACCCAGGAGGCGCTCGGGGACTCAGCAGGGCCCGCCCCTGGGGCCAGGGGTCTGGCAGGCTCCGGGGGCAAATGGACTACGGAAGCCGAGAGGGGCCCGTCCGCGCCAAAACCCAAAACGCGCTGCGGCCTCCAGGGACACAGGGGACACAAGTGGCTGTGTGGCTTGCAGTGCCCGACCAGAGGGAGGGAGGTTGTCTGGCTGCTGAGGCGCAGCCGGTGTCAGCCCTTCGGGGAACTGCCCGTGGATGCTTCGGGAATGGGGGCTGCCAACTCAGAACCCCCGTTCCCTGTGGCTGCAGCCAGCCAGGGGGCTCCAGGGTCGGGCGCGCCCGCGGGCCTGGGGGGCTTCTTGCCTGTGTGCAGGGCTTCTACGCACAAGGTGGCACCTCATCCCGGCCCAAGGGTGGTGGCAGGAACCCAGGAGGCGCTCGGGGACTCAGCAGGGCCCGCCCCTGGGGCCAGGGGTCTGGCAGGCTCCGGGGGCAAATGGACTACGGAAGCCGAGAGGGGCCCGTCCGCGCCAAAACCCAAAACGCGCTGCGGCCTCCAGGGACACAGGGGACACAAGTGGCTGTGTGGCTTGCAGTGCCCGACCAGAGGGAGGGAGGTTGTCTGGCTGCTGAGGCGCAGCCGGTGTCAGCCCTTCGGGGAACTGCCCGTGGATGCTTCGGGAATGGGGGCTGCCAACTCAGAACCCCCGTTCCCTGTGGCTGCAGCCAGCCAGGGGGCTCCAGGGTCGGGCGCGCCCGCGGGCCTGGGGGGCTTCTTGCCTGTGTGCAGGGCTTCTACGCACAAGGTGGCACCTCATCCCGGCCCAAGGGTGGTGGCAGGAACCCAGGAGGCGCTCGGGGACTCAGCAGGGCCCGCCCCTGGGGCCAGGGGTCTGGCAGGCTCCGGGGCAAATGGACTACGGAAGCCGAGAGGGGCCCGTCCGCGCCAAAACCCAAAACGCGCTGCGGCCTCCAGGGACACAGGGGACACAAGTGGCTGTGTGGCTTGCAGTGCCCGACCAGAGGGAGGGAGATTGTCTGGCTGCTGAGGCGCAGCCGGTGTCAGCCCTTCGGGGAACTGCCCGTGGATGCTTCGGGAATGGGGGCTGCCAACTCAGAACCCCCGTTCCCTGTGGCTGCAGCCAGCCAGGGGGCTCCAGGGTCGGGCGCGCCCGCGGGCCTGGGGGGCTTCTTGCCTGTGTGCAGGGCTTCTACGCACAAGGTGGCACCTCATCCCGGCCCAAGGGTGGTGGCAGGAACCCAGGAGGCGCTCGGGGACTCAGCAGGGCCCGCCCCTGGGGCCAGGGGTCTGGCAGGCTCCGGGGGCAAATGGACTACGGAAGCCGAGAGGGGCCCGTCCGCGCCAAAACCCAAAACGCGCTGCGGCCTCCAGGGACACAGGGGACACAAGTGGCTGTGTGGCTTGCAGTGCCCGACCAGAGGGAGGGAGGTTGTCTGGCTGCTGAGGCGCAGCCGGTGTCAGCCCTTCGGGGAACTGCCCGTGGATGCTTCGGGAATGGGGGCTGCCAACTCAGAACCCCCGTTCCCTGTGGCTGCAGCCAGCCAGGGGGCTCCAGGGTCGGGCGCGCCCGCGGGCCTGGGGGGCTTCTTGCCTGTGTGCAGGGCTTCTACGCACAAGGTGGCACCTCATCCCGGCCCAAGGGTGGTGGCAGGAACCCAGGAGGCGCTCGGGGACTCAGCAGGGCCCGCCCCTGGGGCCAGGGGTCTGGCAGGCTCTGGGGGCAAATGGACTACGGAAGCCGAGAGGGGCCCGTCCGCGCCAAAACCCAAAACGCGCTGCGGCCTCCAGGGACACAGGGGACACAAGTGGCTGTGTGGCTTGCAGTGCCCGACCAGAGGGAGGGAGGTTGTCTGGCTGCTGAGGCGCAGCCGGTGTCAGCCCTTCGGGGAACTGCCCGTGGATGCTTCGGGAATGGGGGCTGCCAACTCAGAACCCCCGTTCCCTGTGGCTGCAGCCAGCCAGGGGGCTCCAGGGTCGGGCGCGCCCGCGGGCCTGGGGGGCTTCTTGCCTGTGTGCAGGGCTTCTACGCACAAGGTGGCACCTCATCCCGGCCCAAGGGTGGTGGCAGGAACCCAGGAGGCGCTCGGGGACTCAGCAGGGCCCGCCCCTGGGGCCAGGGGTCTGGCAGGCTCCGGGGGCAAATGGACTACGGAAGCCGAGAGGGGCCCGTCCGCGCCAAAACCCAAAACGCTCTGCGGCCTCCAGGGACACAGGGGACACAAGTGGCTGTGTGGCTTGCAGTGCCCGACCAGAGGGAGGGAGGTTGTCTGGCTGCTGAGGCGCAGCCGGTGTCAGCCCTTCGGGGAACTGCCCGTGGATGCTTCGGGAATGCGGGCTGCCAACACAGAACCCCCATTCCCTGTGGCTGCAGCCAGCCAGGGGGCTCCAGGGTCGGGCGCGCCCGCGGGCCTGGGGGGCTTCTTGCCTGTGTGCAGGGCTTCTACGCACAAGGTGGCACCTCATCCCGGCCCAAGGGTGGTGGCAGGAACCCAGGAGGCGCTCGGGGACTCAGCAGGGCCCGCCCCTGGGGCCAGGGGTCTGGCAGGCTCCGGGGCAAATGGACTACGGAAGCCGAGAGGGGCCCGTCCGCGCCAAAACCCAAAACGCGCTGCGGCCTCCAGGGACACAGGGGACACAAGTGGCTGTGTGGCTTGCAGTGCCCGACCAGAGGGAGGGAGGTTGTCTGGCTGCTGAGGCGCAGCCGGTGTCAGCCCTTCGGGGAACTGCCCGTGGATGCTTCGGGAATGGGGGCTGCCAACTCAGAACCCCCGTTCCCTGTGGCTGCAGCCAGCCAGGGGGCTCCAGGGTCGGGCGCGCCCGCGGGCCTGGGGGGCTTCTTGCCTGTGTGCAGGGCTTCTACGCACAAGGTGGCACCTCATCCCGGCCCAAGGGTGGTGGCAGGAACCCAGGAGGCGCTCGGGGACTCAGCAGGGCCCGCCCCTGGGGCCAGGGGTCTGGCAGGCTCCGGGGGCAAATGGACTACGGAAGCCGAGAGGGGCCCGTCCGCGCCAAAACCCAAAACGCGCTGCGGCCTCCAGGGACACAGGGGACACAAGTGGCTGTGTGGCTTGCAGTGCCCGACCAGAGGGAGGGAGGTTGTCTGGCTGCTGAGGCGCAGCCGGTGTCAGCCCTTCGGGGAACTGCCCGTGGATGCTTCGGGAATGGGGGCTGCCAATTCAGAACCCCCATTCCCTGTGGCTGCAGCCAGCCAGGGGGCTCCAGGATCGGGCGGGCCCGCGGGCCTGGGGGGCTTCTTGCCTGTGTGCAGGGCTTCTACGCACAAGGTGGCACCTCATCCCGGCCCAAGGGTGGTGGCAGGAACCCAGGAGGCGCTCGGGGACTCAGCAGGGCCCGCCCCTGGGGCCAGGGGTCTGGCAGGCTCCGGGGGCAAATGGACTACGGAAGCCGAGAGGGGCCCGTCCGCGCCAAAACCCAAAACGCGCTGCGGCCTCCAGGGACACAGGGAACACAAGTGGCTGTGTGGCTTGCAGTGCCCGACCAGAGGGAGGGAGATTGTCTGGCTGCTGAGGCGCAGCCGGTGTCAGCCCTTCGGGGAACTGCCCGTGGATGCTTCGGGAATGGGGGCTGCCAACTCAGAACCCCCGTTCCCTGTGGCTGCAGCCAGCCAGGGGGCTCCAGGGTCGGGCGCGCCCGTGGGCCTGGGGGGCTTCTTGCCTGTGTGCAGGGCTTCTACGCACAAGGTGGCACCTCATCCCGACCCAAGGGTGGTGGCAGGAACCCAGGAGGCGCTCGGGGACTCAGCAGGGCCCGCCCCTGGGGCCAGGGGTCTGGCAGGCTCCGGGGGCAAATGGACTACGGAAGCCGAGAGGGGCCCGTCCGCGCCAAAACCCAAAACGCGCTGCGGCCTCCAGGGACACAGGGGACACAAGTGGCTGTGTGGCTTGCAGTGCCCGACCAGAGGGAGGGAGGTTGTCTGGCTGCTGAGGCGCAGCCGGTGTCAGCCCTTCGGGGAACTGCCCGTGGATGCTTCGGGAATGGGGGCTGCCAACTCAGAACCCCCGTTCCCTGTGGCTGCAGCCAGCCAGGGGGCTCCAGGGTCGGGCGCGCCCGCGGGCCTGGGGGGCTTCTTGCCTGTGTGCAGGGCTTCTACGCACAAGGTGGCACCTCATCCCGGCCCAAGGGTGGTGGCAGGAACCCAGGAGGCGCTCGGGGACTCAGCAGGGCCCGCCCCTGGGGCCAGGGGTCTGGCAGGCTCCGGGGGCAAATGGACTACGGAAGCCGAGAGGGGCCCGTCCGCGCCAAAACCCAAAACGCTCTGCGGCCTCCAGGGACACAGGGGACACAAGTGGCTGTGTGGCTTGCAGTGCCCGACCAGAGGGAGGGAGGTTGTCTGGCTGCTGAGGCGCAGCCGGTGTCAGCCCTTCGGGGAACTGCCCGTGGATGCTTCGGGAATGGGGGCTGCCAACTCAGAACCCCCGTTCCCTGTGGCTGCAGCCAGCCAGGGGGCTCCAGGGTCGGGCGCGCCCGCGGGCCTGGGGGGCTTCTTGCCTGTGTGCAGGGCTTCTACGCACAAGGTGGCACCTCATCCCGGCCCAAGGGTGGTGGCAGGAACCCAGGAGGCGCTCGGGGACTCAGCAGGGCCCGCCCCTGGGGCCAGGGGTCTGGCAGGCTCCGGGGGCAAATGGACTACGGAAGCCGAGAGGGGCCCGTCCGCGCCAAAACCCAAAACGCGCTGCGGCCTCCAGGGACACAGGGGACACAAGTGGCTGTGTGGCTTGCAGTGCCCGACCAGAGGGAGGGAGGTTGTCTGGCTGCTGAGGCGCAGCGGTGTCAGCCCTTCGGGGAACTGCCCGTGGATGCTTCGGGAATGGGGGCTGCCAATTCAGAACCCCCGTTCCCTGTGGCTGCAGCCAGCCAGGGGGCTCCAGGATCGGGCGCGCCCGCGGGCCTGGGGGGCTTCTTGCCTGTGTGCAGGGCTTCTATGCACAAGGTGGCACCTCATCCCGGCCCAAGGGTGGTGGCAGGAACCCAGGAGGCGCTCGGGGACTCAGCAGGGCCCGCCCCTGGGGCCAGGGGTCTGGCAGGCTCTGGGGGCAAATGGACTACGGAAGCCGAGAGGGGCCCGTCCGCGCCAAAACCCAAAACGCGCTGCGGCCTCCAGGGACACAGGGGACACAAGTGGCTGTGTGGCTTGCAGTGCCCGACCAGAGGGAGGGAGATTGTCTGGCTGCTGAGGCGCAGCCGGTGTCAGCCCTTCGGGGAACTGCCCGTGGATGCTTCGGGAATGGGGGCTGCCAACTCAGAACCCCCGTTCCCTGTGGCTGCAGCCAGCCAGGGGGCTCCAGGGTCGGGCGCGCCCGCGGGCCTGGGGGGCTTCTTGCCTGTGTGCAGGGCTTCTACGCACAAGGTGGCACCTCATCCCGGCCCAAGGGTGGTGGCAGGAACTCAGGAGGCGCTCGGGGGCTCAGCAGGGCCCGCCCATGGGGCCAGGGGTCTGGCAGGCTCCGGGGGCAAATGGACTACGGAAGCCGAGAGGGGCCCGTCCGCGCCAAAACCCAAAACGCGCTGCGGCCTCCAGGGACACAGGGGACACAAGTGGCTGTGTGGCTTGCAGTGCCCGACCAGAGGGAGGGAGGTTGTCTGGCTGCTGAGGCGCAGCGGTGTCAGCCCTTCGGGGAACTGCCCGTGGATGCTTCGGGAATGGGGGCTGCCAACTCAGAACCCCCGTTCCCTGTGGCTGCAGCCAGCCAGGGGGCTCCAGGGTCGGGCGCGCCCGCGGGCCTGGGGGGCTTCTTGCCTGTGTGCAGGGCTTCTACGCACAAGGTGGCACCTCATCCCGGCCCAAGGGTGGTGGCAGGAACCCAGGAGGCGCTCGGGGACTCAGCAGGGCCCGCCCCTGGGGCCAGGGGTCTGGCAGGCTCCGGGGGCAAATGGACTACGGAAGCCGAGAGGGGCCCGTCCGCGCCAAAACCCAAAACGCGCTGCGGCCTCCAGGGACACAGGGGACACAAGTGGCTGTGTGGCTTGCAGTGCCCGACCAGAGGGAGGGAGGTTGTCTGGCTGCTGAGGCGCAGCCGGTGTCAGCCCTTCGGGGAACTGCCCGTGGATGCTTCGGAAATGGGGGCTGCCAACTCAGAACCCCCGTTCTCTGTGGCTGCAGCCAGCCAGGGGGCTCCAGGGTCTGGCGCGCCCGCGGGCCTGGGGGGCTTCTTGCCTGTGTGCAGGGCTTCTATGCACAAGGTGGCACCTCATCCCGGCCAAAGGGTGGTGGCAGGAACCCAGGAGGCGCTCGGGGACTCAGCAGGGCCCGCCCCTGGGGCCAGGGGTCTGGCAGGCTCCGGGGGCAAATGGACTACGGAAGCCGAGAGGGGCCCGTCCGCGCCAAAACCCAAAACGCGCTGCGGCCTCCAGGGACACAGGGGACACAAGTGGCTGTGTGGCTTGCAGTGCCCGACCAGAGGGAGGGAGGTTGTCTGGCTGCTGAGGCGCAGCCGGTGTCAGCCCTTCGGGGAACTGCCCGTGGATGCTTCGGGAATGGGGGCTGCCAATTCAGAACCCCCGTTCCCTGTGGCTGCAGCCAGCCAGGGGGCTCCAGGATCGGGCGCGCCCGCGGGCCTGCGGGGCTTCTTGCCTGTGTGCAGGGCTTCTATGCACAAGGTGGCACCTCATCCCGGCCCAAGGGTGGTGGCAGGAACCCAGGAGGCGCTCGGGGACTCAGCAGGGCCCGCCCCTGGGGCCAGGGGTCTGGCAGGCTCTGGGGGCAAATGGACTACGGAAGCCGAGAGGGGCCCGTCCGCGCCAAAACCCAAAACGCGCTGCGGCCTCCAGGGACACAGGGGACACAAGTGGCTGTGTGGCTTGCAGTGCCCGACCAGAGGGAGGGAGGTTGTCTGGCTGCTGAGGCGCAGCCGGTGTCAGCCCTTCGGGGAACTGCCCGTGGATGCTTCGGGAATGGGGGCTGCCAACTCAGAACCCCCGTTCCCTGTGGCTGCAGCCAGCCAGGGGGCTCCAGGGTCGGGCGCGCCCGCGGGCCTGGGGGGCTTCTTGCCTGTGTGCAGGGCTTCTACGCACAAGGTGGCACCTCATCCCGGCCCAAGGGTGGTGGCAGGAACCCAGGAGGCGCTCGGGGACTCAGCAGGGCCCGCCCCTGGGGCCAGGGGTCTGGCAGGCTCCGGGGGCAAATGGACTACGGAAGCCGAGAGGGGCCCGTCCGCGCCAAAACCCAAAACGCGCTGCGGCCTCCAGGGACACAGGGGACACAAGTGGCTGTGTGGCTTGCAGTGCCCGACCAGAGGGAGGGAGATTGTCTGGCTGCTGAGGCGCAGCCGGTGTCAGCCCTTCGGGGAACTGCCCGTGGATGCTTCGGGAATGGGGGCTGCCAACTCAGAACCCCCGTTCTCTGTGGCTGCAGCCAGCCAGGGGGCTCCAGGGTCTGGCGCGCCCGCGGGCCTGGGGGGCTTCTTGCCTGTGTGCAGGGCTTCTACGCACAAGGTGGCACCTCATCCCGGCCCAAGGGTGGTGGCAGGAACCCAGGAGGCGCTCGGGGACTCAGCAGGGCCCGCCCCTGGGGCCAGGGGTCTGGCAGGCTCTGGGGGCAAATGGACTACGGAAGCCGAGAGGGGCCCGTCCGCGCCAAAACCCAAAACGCGCTGCGGCCTCCAGGGACACAGGGGACACAAGTGGCTGTGTGGCTTGCAGTGCCCGACCAGAGGGAGGGAGGTTGTCTGGCTGCTGAGGCGCAGCCGGTGTCAGCCCTTCGGGGAACTGCCCGTGGATGCTTCGGGAATGGGGGCTGCCAATTCAGAACCCCCGTTCCCTGTGGCTGCAGCCAGCCAGGGGGCTCCAGGATCGGGCGCGCCCGCGGGCCTGGGGGGCTTCTTGCCTGTGTGCAGGGCTTCTATGCACAAGGTGGCACCTCATCCCGGCCCAAGGGTGGTGGCAGGAACCCAGGAGGCGCTCGGGGGACTCAGCAGGGCCCGCCCCTGGGGCCAGGGGTCTGGCAGGCTCTGGGGGCAAATGGACTACGGAAGCCGAGAGGGGCCCGTCCGCGCCAAAACCCAAAACGCGCTGCGGCCTCCAGGGACACAGGGGACACAAGTGGCTGTGTGGCTTGCAGTGCCCGACCAGAGGGAGGGAGGTTGTCTGGCTGCTGAGGCGCAGCCGGTGTCAGCCCTTCGGGGAACTGCCCGTGGATGCTTCGGGAATGGGGGCTGCCAACTCAGAACCCCCGTTCCCTGTGGCTGCAGCCAGCCAGGGGGCTCCAGGGTCGGGCGCGCCCGCGGGCCTGGGGGGCTTCTTGCCTGTGTGCAGGGCTTCTACGCACAAGGTGGCACCTCATCCCGGCCCAAGGGTGGTGGCAGGAACCCAGGAGGCGCTCGGGGACTCAGCAGGGCCCGCCCCTGGGGCCAGGGGTCTGGCAGGCTCCGGGGGCAAATGGACTACGGAAGCCGAGAGGGGCCCGTCCGCGCCAAAACCCAAAACGCGCTGCGGCCTCCAGGGACACAGGGGACACAAGTGGCTGTGTGGCTTGCAGTGCCCGACCAGAGGGAGGGAGGTTGTCTGGCTGCTGAGGCGCAGCCGGTGTCAGCCCTTCGGGGAACTGC
This sequence comes from Lepus europaeus, assembly GCF_033115175.1. NCBI lineage: Eukaryota > Metazoa > Chordata > Mammalia > Lagomorpha > Leporidae > Lepus > Lepus europaeus. The sequence goes on along the minus strand of NW_026909224.1, from coordinate 12,441 downwards.
CCGTGGATGCTTCGGAAATGGGGGCTGCCAACTCAGAACCCCCGTTCTCTGTGGCTGCAGCCAGCCAGGGGGCTCCAGGGTCTGGCGCGCCCGCGGGCCTGGGGGGCTTCTTGCCTGTGTGCAGGGCTTCTACGCACAAGGTGGCACCTCATCCCGGCCCAAGGGTGGTGGCAGGAACCCAGGAGGCGCTCGGGGACTCAGCAGGGCCCGCCCCTGGGGCCAGGGGTCTGGCAGGCTCCGGGGGCAAATGGACTACGGAAGCCGAGAGGGGCCCGTCCGCGCCAAAACCCAAAACGCGCTGCGGCCTCCAGGGACACAGGGGACACAAGTGGCTGTGTGGCTTGCAGTGCCCGACCAGAGGGAGGGAGGTTGTCTGGCTGCTGAGGCGCAGCCGGTGTCAGCCCTTCGGGGGAACTGCCCGTGGATGCTTCGGGAATGGGGGCTGCCAATTCAGAACCCCCGTTCCCTGTGGCTGCAGCCAGCCAGGGGGCTCCAGGATCGGGCGCGCCCGCGGGCCTGGGGGGCTTCTTGCCTGTGTGCAGGGCTTCTATGCACAAGGTGGCACCTCATCCCGGCCCAAGGGTGGTGGCAGGAACCCAGGAGGCGCTCGGGGACTCAGCAGGGGCCCGCCCCTGGGGCCAGGGGTCTGGCAGGCTCTGGGGGCAAATGGACTACGGAAGCCGAGAGGGGGCCCGTCCGCGCCAAAACCCAAAACGCGCTGCGGCCTCCAGGGACACAGGGGACACAAGTGGCTGTGTGGCTTGCAGTGCCCGACCAGAGGGAGGGAGATTGTCTGGCTGCTGAGGCGCAGCCGGTGTCAGCCCTTCGGGGAACTGCCCGTGGATGCTTCGGGAATGGGGGCTGCCAACTCAGAACCCCCGTTCCCTGTGGCTGCAGCCAGCCAGGGGGCTCCAGGGTCGGGCGCGCCCGCGGGCCTGGGGGGCTTCTTGCCTGTGTGCAGGGCTTCTACGCACAAGGTGGCACCTCATCCCGGCCCAAGGGTGGTGGCAGGAACTCAGGAGGCGCTCGGGGGCTCAGCAGGGCCCGCCCATGGGGCCTGGGGTCTGGCAGGCTCCGGGGGCAAATGGACTACGGAAGCCGAGAGGGGGCCCGTCCGCGCCAAAACCCAAAACGCGCTGCGGCCTCCAGGGACACAGGGGACACAAGTGGCTGTGTGGCTTGCAGTGCCCGACCAGAGGGAGGGAGGTTGTCTGGCTGCTGAGGCGCAGCCGGTGTCAGCCCTTCGGGGAACTGCCCGTGGATGCTTCGGGAATGGGGGCTGCCAACTCAGAACCCCCGTTCCCTGTGGCTGCAGCCAGCCAGGGGGCTCCAGGGTCGGGCGCGCCCGCGGGCCTGGGGGGCTTCTTGCCTGTGTGCAGGGCTTCTACGCACAAGGTGGCACCTCATCCCGGCCCAAGGGTGGTGGCAGGAACCCAGGAGGCGCTCGGGGACTCAGCAGGGCCCGCCCCTGGGGCCAGGGGTCTGGCAGGCTCCGGGGGCAAATGGACTACGGAAGCCGAGAGGGGCCCGTCCGCGCCAAAACCCAAAACGCGCTGCGGCCTCCAGGGACACAGGGGACACAAGTGGCTGTGTGGCTTGCAGTGCCCGACCAGAGGGAGGGAGGTTGTCTGGCTGCTGAGGCGCAGCCGGTGTCAGCCCTTCGGGGAACTGCCCGTGGATGCTTCGGTAATGGGGGCTGCCAATTCAGAACCCCCGTTCCCTGTGGCTGCAGCCAGCCAGGGGGCTCCAGGATCGGGCGCGCCCGCGGGCCTGGGGGGCTTCTTGCCTGTGTGCAGGGCTTCTATGCACAAGGTGGCACCTCATCCCGGCCCAAGGGTGGTGGCAGGAACCCAGGAGGCGCTCGGGGACTCAGCAGGGCCCGCCCCTGGGGCCAGGGGTCTGGCAGGCTCTGGGGGCAAATGGACTACGGAAGCCGAGAGGGGCCCGTCCGCGCCAAAACCCAAAACGCGCTGCGGCCTCCAGGGACACAGGGGACACAAGTGGCTGTGTGGCTTGCAGTGCCCGACCAGAGGGAGGGAGATTGTCTGGCTGCTGAGGCGCAGCCGGTGTCAGCCCTTCGGGGAACTGCCCGTGGATGCTTCGGGAATGGGGGCTGCCAACTCAGAACCCCCGTTCCCTGTGGCTGCAGCCAGCCAGGGGGGCTCCAGGGTCGGGGCGCGCCCGCGGGCCTGGGGGGCTTCTTGCCTGTGTGCAGGGCTTCTACGCACAAGGTGGCACCTCATCCCGGCCCAAGGGTGGTGGCAGGAACTCAGGAGGCGCTCGGGGGCTCAGCAGGGCCCGCCCATGGGGCCAGGGGTCTGGCAGGCTCCGGGGGCAAATGGACTACGGAAGCCGAGAGGGGCCCGTCCGCGCCAAAACCCAAAACGCGCTGCGGCCTCCAGGGACACAGGGGACACAAGTGGCTGTGTGGCTTGCAGTGCCCGACCAGAGGGAGGGAGGTTGTCTGGCTGCTGAGGCGCAGCCGGTGTCAGCCCTTCGGGGAACTGCCCGTGGATGCTTCGGGAATGGGGGGCTGCCAATTCAGAACCCCCGTTCCCTGTGGCTGCAGCCAGCCAGGGGGCTCCAGGATCGGGCGCGCCCGCGGGCCTGGGGGGCTTCTTGCCTGTGTGCAGGGCTTCTATGCACAAGGTGGCACCTCATCCCGGCCCAAGGGTGGTGGCAGGAACCCAGGAGGCGCTCGGGGACTCAGCAGGGCCCGCCCCTGGGGCCAGGGGTCTGGCAGGCTCTGGGGGCAAATGGACTACGGAAGCCGAGAGGGGGCCCGTCCGCGCCAAAACCCAAAACGCGCTGCGGCCTCCAGGGACACAGGGGACACAAGTGGCTGTGTGGCTTGCAGTGCCCGACCAGAGGGAGGGAGGTTGTCTGGCTGCTGAGGCGCAGCGGTGTCAGCCCTTCGGGGAACTGCCCGTGGATGCTTCGGGAATGGGGGCTGCCAACTCAGAACCCCCGTTCCCTGTGGCTGCAGCCAGCCAGGGGGCTCCAGGGTCGGGCGCGCCCGCGGGCCTGGGGGGGCTTCTTGCCTGTGTGCAGGGCTTCTACGCACAAGGTGGCACCTCATCCCGGCCCAAGGGTGGTGGCAGGAACCCAGGAGGCGCTCGGGGACTCAGCAGGGCCCGCCCCTGGGGCCAGGGGTCTGGCAGGCTCCGGGGGCAAATGGACTACGGAAGCCGAGAGGGGCCCGTCCGCGCCAAAACCCAAAACGCGCTGCGGCCTCCAGGGACACAGGGGACACAAGTGGCTGTGTGGCTTGCAGTGCCCGACCAGAGGGAGGGAGGTTGTCTGGCTGCTGAGGCGCAGCCGGTGTCAGCCCTTCGGGGAACTGCCCGTGGATGCTTCGGAAATGGGGGCTGCCAACTCAGAACCCCCGTTCTCTGTGGCTGCAGCCAGCCAGGGGGCTCCAGGGTCTGGCGCGCCCGCGGGCCTGGGGGGCTTCTTGCCTGTGTGCAGGGCTTCTACGCACAAGGTGGCACCTCATCCCGGCCCAAGGGTGGTGGCAGGAACCCAGGAGGCGCTCGGGGACTCAGCAGGGCCCGCCCCTGGGGCCAGGGGTCTGGCAGGCTCCGGGGGCAAATGGACTACGGAAGCCGAGAGGGGCCCGTCCGCGCCAAAACCCAAAACGCGCTGCGGCCTCCAGGGACACAGGGGACACAAGTGGCTGTGTGGCTTGCAGTGCCCGACCAGAGGGAGGGAGGTTGTCTGGCTGCTGAGGCGCAGCCGGTGTCAGCCCTTCGGGGAACTGCCCGTGGATGCTTCGGGAATGGGGGCTGCCAATTCAGAACCCCCGTTCCCTGTGGCTGCAGCCAGCCAGGGGGCTCCAGGATCGGGCGCGCCCGCGGGCCTGGGGGGGCTTCTTGCCTGTGTGCAGGGCTTCTATGCACAAGGTGGCACCTCATCCCGGCCCAAGGGTGGTGGCAGGAACCCAGGAGGCGCTCGGGGACTCAGCAGGGCCCGCCCCTGGGGCCAGGGGTCTGGCAGGCTCTGGGGGCAAATGGACTACGGAAGCCGAGAGGGGCCCGTCCGCGCCAAAACCCAAAACGCGCTGCGGCCTCCAGGGACACAGGGGACACAAGTGGCTGTGTGGCTTGCAGTGCCCGACCAGAGGGAGGGAGATTGTCTGGCTGCTGAGGCGCAGCCGGTGTCAGCCCTTCGGGGAACTGCCCGTGGATGCTTCGGGAATGGGGGCTGCCAACTCAGAACCCCCGTTCCCTGTGGCTGCAGCCAGCCAGGGGGCTCCAGGGTCGGGCGCGCCCGCGGGCCTGGGGGGCTTCTTGCCTGTGTGCAGGGCTTCTACGCACAAGGTGGCACCTCATCCCGGCCCAAGGGTGGTGGCAGGAACTCAGGAGGCGCTCGGGGGCTCAGCAGGGCCCGCCCATGGGGCCAGGGGTCTGGCAGGCTCCGGGGCAAATGGACTACGGAAGCCGAGAGGGGCCCGTCCGCGCCAAAACCCAAAACGCGCTGCGGCCTCCAGGGACACAGGGGACACAAGTGGCTGTGTGGCTTGCAGTGCCCGACCAGAGGGAGGGAGGTTGTCTGGCTGCTGAGGCGCAGCCGGTGTCAGCCCTTCGGGGAACTGCCCGTGGATGCTTCGGAAATGGGGGGCTGCCAACTCAGAACCCCCGTTCTCTGTGGCTGCAGCCAGCCAGGGGGCTCCAGGGTCTGGCGCGCCCGCGGGCCTGGGGGGCTTCTTGCCTGTGTGCAGGGCTTCTACGCACAAGGTGGCACCTCATCCCGGCCCAAGGGTGGTGGCAGGAACCCAGGAGGCGCTCGGGGACTCAGCAGGGCCCGCCCCTGGGGCCAGGGGTCTGGCAGGCTCCGGGGGCAAATGGACTACGGAAGCCGAGAGGGGCCCGTCTGCGCCAAAACCCAAAACGCGCTGCGGCCTCCAGGGACACAGGGGACACAAGTGGCTGTGTGGCTTGCAGTGCCCGAGCAGAGGGAGGGAGGTTGTCTGGCTGCTGAGGCGCAGCCGGTGTCAGCCCTTCGGGGAACTGCCCGTGGATGCTTCGGGAATGGGGGCTGCCAATTCAGAACCCCCGTTCCCTGTGGCTGCAGCCAGCCAGGGGGCTCCAGGATCGGGCGCGCCCGCGGGCCTGGCGGGCTTCTTGCCTGTGTGCAGGGCTTCTATGCACAAGGTGGCACCTCATCCCGGCCCAAGGGTGGTGGCAGGAACCCAGGAGGCGCTCGGGGACTCAGCAGGGCCCGCCCCTGGGGCCAGGGGTCTGGCAGGCTCTGGGGGCAAATGGACTATGGAAGCCGAGAGGGGCCCGTCCGCGCCAAAACCCAAAACGCGCTGCGGCCTCCAGGGACACAGGGGGACACAAGTGGCTGTGTGGCTTGCAGTGCCCGACCAGAGGGAGGGAGATTGTCTGGCTGCTGAGGCGCAGCCGGTGTCAGCCCTTCGGGGAACTGCCCGTGGATGCTTCGGGAATGGGGGCTGCCAACTCAGAACCCCCGTTCCCTGTGGCTGCAGCCAGCCAGGGGGCTCCAGGGTCGGGCGCGCCCGCGGGCCTGGGGGGCTTCTTGCCTGTGTGCAGGGCTTCTACGCACAAGGTGGCACCTCATCCCGGCCCAAGGGTGGTGGCAGGAACTCAGGAGGCGCTCGGGGGCTCAGCAGGGCCCGCCCATGGGGCCAGGGGTCTGGCAGGCTCCGGGGGCAAATGGACTACGGAAGCCGAGAGGGGCCCGTCCGCGCCAAAACCCAAAACGCGCTGCGGCCTCCAGGGACACAGGGGACACAAGTGGCTGTGTGGCTTGCAGTGCCCGACCAGAGGGAGGGAGGTTGTCTGGCTGCTGAGGCGCAGCCGGTGTCAGCCCTTCGGGGAACTGCCCATGGATGCTTCGGGAATGGGGGCTGCCAACTCAGAACCCCCGTTCCCTGTGGCTGCAGCCAGCCAGGGGGCTCCAGGGTCGGGCGCGCCCGCGGGCCTGGGGGGCTTCTTGCCTGTGTGCAGGGCTTCTACGCACAAGGTGGCACCTCATCCCGGCCCAAGGGTGGTGGCAGGAACCCAGGAGGCGCTCGGGGACTCAGCAGGGCCCGCCCCTGGGGCCAGGGGTCTGGCAGGCTCCGGGGGCAAATGGACTACGGAAGCCGAGAGGGGCCCGTCCGCGCCAAAACCCAAAACGCGCTGCGGCCTCCAGGGACACAGGGGACACAAGTGGCTGTGTGGCTTGCAGTGCCCGACCAGAGGGAGGGAGGTTGTCTGGCTGCTGAGGCGCAGCCGGTGTCAGCCCTTCGGGGAACTGCCCGTGGATGCTTCGGGAATGGGGGCTGCCAATTCAGAACCCCCGTTCCCTGTGGCTTCAGCCAGCCAGGGGGCTCCAGGGTCGGGTGCGCCCGCGGGCCTGGGGGGCTTCTTGCCTGTGTGCAGGGCTTCTACGCACAAGGTGGCACCTCATCCCGGCCAAAGGGTGGTGGCAGGAACCCAGGAGGCGCTCGGGGACTCAGCAGGGCCCGCCCCTGGGGCCAGGGGTCTGGCAGGCTCCGGGGCAAATGGACTACGGAAGCCGAGAGGGGCCCGTCCGCGCCAAAACCCAAAACGCGCTGCGGCCTCCAGGGACACAGGGGACACAAGTGGCTGTGTGGCTTGCAGTGCCCGACCAGAGGGAGGGAGGTTGTCTGGCTGCTGAGGCGCAGCCGGTGTCAGCCCTTCGGGGAACTGCCCGTGGATGCTTCGGGAATGGGGGCTGCCAACTCAGAACCCCCGTTCCCTGTGGCTGCAGCCAGCCAGGGGGCTCCAGGGTCGGGCGCGCCCGCGGGCCTGGGGGGTTTCTTGCCTGTGTGCAGGGCTTCTACGCACAAGGTGGCACCTCATCCCGGCCCAAGGGTGGTGGCAGGAACCCAGGAGGCGCTCGGGGACTCAGCAGGGCCCGCCCCTGGGGCCAGGGGTCTGGCAGGCTCCGGGGGCAAATGGACTACGGAAGCCGAGAGGGGCCCGTCCGCGCCAAAACCCAAAACGCGCTGCGGCCTCCAGGGACACAGGGGACACAAGTGGCTGTGTGGCTTGCAGTGCCCGACCAGAGGGAGGGAGGTTGTCTGGCTGCTGAGGCGCAGCCGGTGTCAGCCCTTCGGGGAACTGCCCGTGGATGCTTCGGGAATGGGGGCTGCCAATTCAGAACCCCCATTCCCTGTGGCTGCAGCCAGCCAGGGGGCTCCAGGATCGGGCGCGCCCGCGGGCCTGGGGGGCTTCTTGCCTGTGTGCAGGGCTTCTACGCACAAGGTGGCACCTCATCCCGGCCCAAGGGTGGTGGCAGGAAGCCAGGAGGCGCTGGGGGACTCAGCAGGGCCCGCCCCTGGGGCCAGGGGTCTGGCAGGCTCTGGGGGCAAATGGACTACGGAAGCCGAGAGGGGCCCGTCCGCGCCAAAACCCAAAACGCGCTGCGGCCTCCAGGGACACAGGGGACACAAGTGGCTGTGTGGCTTGCAGTGCCCGACCAGAGGGAGGGAGATTGTCTGGCTGCTGAGGCGCAGCCGGTGTAAGCCCTTCGGGGAACTGCCCGTGGATGCTTCGGGAATGGGGGCTGCCAACTCAGAACCCCCGTTCCCTGTGGCTGCAGCCAGCCAGGGGGCTCCAGGGTCGGGCGCGCCCGCGGGCCTGGGGGGCTTCTTGCCTGTGTGCAGGGCTTCTACGCACAAGGTGGCACCTCATCCCGGCCCAAGGGTGGTGGCAGGAACCCAGGAGGCGCTCGGGGACTCAGCAGGGCCCGCCCCTGGGGCCAGGGGTCTGGCAGGCTCCGGGGGCAAATGGACTACGGAAGCCGAGAGGGGCCCGTCCGCGCCAAAACCCAAAACGCGCTGCGGCCTCCAGGGACACAGGGGACACAAGTGGCTGTGTGGCTTGCAGTGCCCGACCAGAGGGAGGGAGGTTGTCTGGCTGCTGAGGCGCAGCCGGTGTCAGCCCTTCGGGGAACTGCCCGTGGATGCTTCGGGAATGGGGGCTGCCAACTCAGAACCCCCGTTCCCTGTGGCTGCAGCCAGCCAGGGGGCTCCAGGGTCGGGAGCGCCCGTGGGCCTGGGGGGCTTCTTGCCTGTGTGCAGGGCTTCTACGCACAAGGTGGCACCTCATCCAGGCCCAAGGGTGGTGGCAGGAACCCAGGAGGCGCTCGGGGACTCAGCAGGGCCCGCCCCTGGGGCCAGGGGTCTGGCAGGCTCCGGGGGCAAATGGACTACGGAAGCCGAGAGGGGCCCGTCCGCGCCAAAACCCAAAACGCGCTGCGGCCTCCAGGGACACAGGGGACACAAGTGGCTGTGTGGCTTGCAGTGCCCGACCAGAGGGAGGGAGGTTGTCTGGCTGCTGAGGCGCAGCCGGTGTCAGCCCTTCGGGGAACTGCCCGTGGATGCTTCGGGAATGGGGGCTGCCAACTCAGAACCCCCATTCCCTGTGGCTGCAGCCAGCCAGGGGGCTCCAGGGTCGGGCGCGCCCGCGGGCCTGGGGGGCTTCTTGCCTGTGTGCAGGGCTTCTACGCACAAGGTGGCACCTCATCCCGGCCCAAGGGTGGTGGCAGGAACCCAGGAGGCGCTCGGGGACTCAGCAGGGCCCGCCCCTGGGGCCAGGGGTCTGGCAGGCTCCGGGGGCAAATGGACTACGGAAGCCGAGAGGGGCCCGTCCGCGCCAAAACCCAAAACGCGCTGCGGCCTCCAGGGACACAGGGGACACAAGTGGCTGTGTGGCTTGCAGTGCCCGACCAGAGGGAGGGAGGTTGTCTGGCTGCTGAGGCGCAGCCGGTGTCAGCCCTTCGGGGAACTGCCCGTGGATGCTTCGGGAATGGGGGCTGCCAACTCAGAACCCCCGTTCCCTGTGGCTGCAGCCAGCCAGGGGGCTCCAGGGTCGGGCGCGCCCGCGGGCCTGGGGGGCTTCTTGCCTGTGTGCAGGGCTTCTACGCACAAGGTGGCACCTCATCCCGGCCCAAGGGTGGTGGCAGGAACCCAGGAGGCGCTCGGGGACTCAGCAGGGCCCGCCCCTGGGGCCAGGGGTCTGGCAGGCTCCGGGGGCAAATGGACTACGGAAGCCGAGAGGGGCCCGTCCGCGCCAAAACCCAAAACGCGCTGCGGCCTCCAGGGACACAGGGGACACAAGTGGCTGTGTGGCTTGCAGTGCCCGACCAGAGGGAGGGAGGTTGTCTGGCTGCTGAGGCGCAGCCGGTGTCAGCCCTTCGGGGAACTGCCCGTGGATGCTTCGGGAATGGGGGCTGCCAACTCAGAACCCCCGTTCCCTGTGGCTGCAGCCAGCCAGGGGGCTCCAGGGTCGGGCGCGCCCGCGGGCCTGGGGGGCTTCTTGCCTGTGTGCAGGGCTTCTACGCACAAGGTGGCACCTCATCCCGGCCCAAGGGTGGTGGCAGGAACCCAGGAGGCGCTCGGGGACTCAGCAGGGCCCGCCCCTGGGGCCAGGGGTCTGGCAGGCTCCGGGGGCAAATGGACTACGGAAGCCGAGAGGGGCCCGTCCGCGCCAAAACCCAAAACGCGCTGCGGCCTCCAGGGACACAGGGGACACAAGTGGCTGTGTGGCTTGCAGTGCCCGACCAGAGGGAGGGAGGTTGTCTGGCTGCTGAGGCGCAGCAGGTGTCAGCCCTTCGGGGAACTGCCCGTGGATGCTTCGGGAATGGGGGCTGCCAACTCAGAACCCCCGTTCCCTGTGGCTGCAGCCAGCCAGGGGGCTCCAGGGTCGGGCGCGCCCGTGGGCCTGGGGGGCTTCTTGCCTGTGTGCAGGGCTTCTACGCACAAGGTGGCACCTCATCCCGGCCCAAGGGTGGTGGCAGGAACCCAGGAGGCGCTCGGGGACTCAGCAGGGCCCGCCCCTGGGGCCAGGGGTCTGGCAGGCTCCGGGGCAAATGGACTACGGAAGCCGAGAGGGGCCCGTCCGCGCCAAAACCCAAAACGCGCTGCGGCCTCCAGGGACACAGGGGACACAAGTGGCTGTGTGGCTTGCAGTGCCCGACCAGAGGGAGGGAGGTTGTCTGGCTGCTGAGGCGCAGCCGGTGTCAGCCCTTCGGGGAACTGCCCGTGGATGCTTCGGGAATGGGGGCTGCCAACTCAGAACCCCCGTTCCCTGTGGCTGCAGCCAGCCAGGGGGCTCCAGGGTCGGGCGCGCCCGCGGGCCTGGGGGGCTTCTTGCCTGTGTGCAGGGCTTCTACGCACAAGGTGGCACCTCATCCCGGCCCAAGGGTGGTGGCAGGAACCCAGGAGGCGCTCGGGGACTCAGCAGGGCCCGCCCCTGGGGCCAGGGGTCTGGCAGGCTCCGGGGCAAATGGACTACGGAAGCCGAGAGGGGCCCGTCCGCGCCAAAACCCAAAACGCGCTGCGGCCTCCAGGGACACAGGGGACACAAGTGGCTGTGTGGCTTGCAGTGCCCGACCAGAGGGAGGGAGGTTGTCTGGCTGCTGAGGCGCAGCCGGTGTCAGCCCTTCGGGGAACTGCCCGTGGATGCTTCGGGAATGGGGGCTGCCAACTCAGAACCCCCGTTCCCTGTGGCTGCAGCCAGCCAGGGGGCTCCAGGGTCGGGCGCGCCCGCGGGCCTGGGGGGCTTCTTGCCTGTGTGCAGGGCTTCTACGCACAAGGTGGCACCTCATCCCGGCCCAAGGGTGGTGGCAGGAACCCAGGAGGCGCTCGGGGACTCAGCAGGGCCCGCCCCTGGGGCCCGTGGTCTGGCAGGCTCCGGGGGCAAATGGACTACGGAAACCGAGAGGGGCCCGTCCGCGCCAAAACCCAAAACGCGCTGCGGCCTCCAGGGACACAGGGGACACAAGTGGCTGTGTGGCTTGCAGTGCCCGACCAGAGGGAGGGAGGTTGTCTGGCTGCTGAGGCGCAGCCGGTGTCAGCCCTTCGGGGAACTGCCCGTGGATGCTTCGGGAATGGGGGCTGCCAACTCAGAACCCCCGTTCCCTGTGGCTGCAGCCAGCCAGGGGGATCCAGGGTCGGGAGCGCCCGCGGGCCTGGGGGGCTTCTTGCCTGTGTGCAGGGCTTCTACGCACAAGGTGGCACCTCATCCCGGCCCAAGGGTGGTGGCAGGAACCCAGGAGGCGCTCGGGGACTCAGCAGGGCCCGCCCCTGGGGCCAGGGGTCTGGCAGGCTCCGGGGCAAATGGACTACGGAAGCCGAGAGGGGCCCGTCCGCGCCAAAACCCAAAACGCGCTGCGGCCTCCAGGGACACAGGGGACACAAGTGGCTGTGTGGCTTGCAGTGCCCGACCAGAGGGAGGGAGGTTGTCTGGCTGCTGAGGCGCAGCCGGTGTCAGCCCTTCGGGGAACTGCCCGTGGATGCTTCGGGAATGGGGGCTGCCAACTCAGAACCCCCATTCCCTGTGGCTGCAGCCAGCCAGGGGGCTCCAGGGTCGGGCGCGCCCGCGGGCCTGGGGGGCTTCTTGCCTGTGTGCAGGGCTTCTACGCACAAGGTGGCACCTCATCCCGGCCCAAGGGTGCTGGCAGGAACCCAGGAGGCGCTCGGGGACTCAGCAGGGCCCGCCCCTGGGGCCAGGGGTCTGGCAGGCTCCGGGGGCAAATGGACTACGGAAGCCGAGAGGGGCCCGTCCGCGCCAAAACCCAAAACGCGCTGCGGCCTCCAGGGACACAGGGGACACAAGTGGCTGTGTGGCTTGCAGTGCCCGACCAGAGGGAGGGAGGTTGTCTGGCTGCTGAGGCGCAGCCGGTGTCAGCCCTTCGGGGAACTGCCCGTGGATGCTTCGGGAATGGGGGCTGCCAACTCAGAACCCCCGTTCCCTGTGGCTGCAGCCAGCCAGGGGGCTCCAGGGTCGGGCGCGCCCGCGGGCCTGGGGGGCTTCTTGCCTGTGTGCAGGGCTTCTACGCACAAGGTGGCACCTCATCCCGGCCCAAGGGTGGTGGCAGGAACCCAGGAGGCGCTCGGGGACTCAGCAGGGCCCGCCCCTGGGGCCAGGGGTCTGGCAGGCTCCGGGGCAAATGGACTACGGAAGCCGAGAGGGGCCCGTCCGCGCCAAAACCCAAAACGCGCTGCGGCCTCCAGGGACACAGGGGACACAAGTGGCTGTGTGGCTTGCAGTGCCCGACCAGAGGGAGGGAGGTTGTCTGGCTGCTGAGGCGCAGCCGGTGTCAGCCCTTCGGGGAACTGCCCGTGGATGCTTCGGGAATGGGGGCTGCCAATTCAGAACCCCCGTTCCCTGTGGCTGCAGCCAGCCAGGGGGCTCCAGGGTCGGGCGCGCCCGCGGGCCTGGGGGGCTTCTTGCCTGTGTGCAGGGCTTCTACGCACAAGGTGGCACCTCATCCCGGCCCAAGGGTGGTGGCAGGAACCCAGGAGGCGCTCGGGGACTCAGCAGGGCCCGCCCCTGGGGCCAGGGGTCTGGCAGGCTCCGGGGGCAAATGGACTACGGAAGCCGAGAGGGGCCCGTCCGCGCCAAAACCCAAAACGCGCTGCGGCCTCCAGGGACACAGGGGACACAAGTGGCTGTGTGGCTT
>NW_026909222.1:0-105387 GCF_033115175.1 Lepus europaeus | reverse complement strand
GCCCGTCCGCGCCAAAACCCAAAACACGCTGCGGCCTCCAGGGACACAGGGGACACAAGTGGCTGTGTGGCTTGCAGTGCCCGACCAGAGGGAGGGAGGTTGTCTGGCTGCTGAGGCGCAGCCGGTGTCAGCCCTTCGGGGAACTGCCCGTGGATGCTTCGGGAATGGGGGCTGCCAACTCAGAACCCCCGTTCCCTGTGGCTGCAGCCAGCCAGGGGGCTCCAGGGTCGGGCGCGCCCGCGGGCCTGGGGGCTTCTTGCCTGTGTGCAGGGCTTCTACGCACAAGGTGGCACCACATCCGGCCCAAGGGTGGTGGCAGGAACTCAGGAGGCACTGAGGGACTCAGCAGGGCCCGCCCCTGGGGCAAGGGGTCTGGCAGGCTCCGGGGCAAATGGACTACGGAAGCCGAGAGGGGCCCGTCCGCGCCAAAACCCAAAACGCGCTGCGGCCTCCAGGGACACAGGGGACACAAGTGGCTGTGTGGCTTGCAGTGCCCGACCAGAGGGAGGGAGGTTGTCTGGCTGCTGAGGCGCAGCCGGTGTCAGCCCTTCGGGGAACTGCCCGTGGATGCTTCGGGAATGGGGGCTGCCAACTCAGAACCCCCGTTCCCTGTGGCTGCAGCCAGCCAGGGGGCTCCAGGGTCGGGCGCGCCCGCGGGCCTGGGGGGCTTCTTGCCTGTGTGCAGGGCTTCTACGCACAAGGTGGCACCTCATCCCGGCCCAAGGGTGGTGGCAGGAACTCAGGAGGCGCTCGGGGACTCAGCAGGGCCCACCTCTGGGGCCAGGGGTCTGGCAGGCTCCGGGGCAAATGGACTACGGAAGCCGAGAGGGGCCCGTCCGCGCCAAAACCCAAAACACGCTGCGGCCTCCATGGACAAAGGGGACACAAGTGGCTGTGTGGCTTGCAGTGCCCGACCAGAGGGAGGGAGGTTGTCTGGCTGCTGAGGCGCAGCCGGTGTCAGCCCTTCGGGGAACTGCCCGTGGATACTTCGGGAATGGGGGCTGCCAACTCAGAACCCCCGTTCCCTGTGGCTGCAGCCAGCCAGGGGGCTCCAGGGTCGGGCGCGCCCGCGGGCCTAGGGGCTTCTTGCCTGTGTGCAGGGCTTCTACGCACAAGGTGGCACCACATCCCGGCCCAAGGGTGGTGGCAGGAACTCAGGAGGCACTCAGGGACTCAGCAGGGCCCGCCCCTGGGGCAAGGGGTCTGGCAGGCTCCGGGGCAAATGGACTACGGAAGCCGAGAGGGGCCCGTCCGCGCCAAAACCCAAAACGCGCTGCGGCCTCCAGGGACACAGGGGACACAAGTGGCTGTGTGGCTTGCAGTGCCCGACCAGAGGGAGGGAGGTTGTCTGGCTGCTGAGACGCAGCCGGTGTCAGCCCTTCGGGGAACTGCCCGTGGATGCTTCGGGAATGGGGGCTGCCAACTCAGAACCCCCGTTCCCTGTGGCTGCAGCCAGCCAGGGGGCTCCAGGGTCGGGCGCGCCCGCGGGCCTGGGGGGCTTCTTGCCTGTGTGCAGGGCTTCTACGCACAAGGTGGCACCACATCCCGGCCCAAGGATGGTGGCAGGAACTCAGGAGGCACTCAGGGACTCAGCAGGGCCCGCCCCTGGGGCAAGGGGTCTGGCAGGCTCCGGGGCAAATGGACTACGGAAGCCGAGAGGGGCCCGTCCGCGCCAAAACCCAAAACGCGCTGCGGCCTCCAGGGACACAGGGGACACAAGTGGCTGTGTGGCTTGCAGTGCCCGACCAGAGGGAGGGAGGTTGTCTGGCTGCTGAGGCGCAGCCGGTGTCAGCCCTTCGGGGAACTGCCCGTGGATGCTTCGGGAATGGGGGCTGCCAACTCAGAACCCCCGTTCCCTGTGGCTGCAGCCAGCCAGGGGGCTCCAGGGTCGGGCGCGCCCGCGGGCCTAGGGGCTTCTTGCCTGTGTGCAGGGCTTCTACGCACAAGGTGGCACCACATCCCGGCCCAAGGGTGGTGGCAGGAACTCAGGAGGCGCTCGGGGACTCAGCAGGGCCCGCCCCTGGGGCAAGGGGTCTGGCAGGCTCCGGGGCAAATGGACTACGGAAGCCGAGAGGGGCCCGTCCGCGCCAAAACCCAAAATGCGCTGCGGCCTCCAGGGACACAGGGGACACAAGTGGCTGTGTGGCTTGCAGTGCCCGACCAGAGGGAGGGAGATTGTCTGGCTGCTGAGGCGCAGCCGGTGTCAGCCCTTCGGGGAACTGCCCGTGGATGCTTCGGGAATGGGGGCTGCCAACTCAGAACCCCCATTCCCTGTGGCTGCAGCCAGCCAGGGGGCTCCAGGGTCGGGCGCGCCCGCGGGCCTGGGGGGCTTCTTGCCTGTGTGCAGGGCTTCTACGCACAAGGTGGCACCACATCCCGGCCCAAGGGTGGTGGCAGGAACTCAGGAGGCACTCAGGGACTCAGCAGGGCCCGCCCCTGGGGCAAGGGGTCTGGCAGGCTCCGGGGCAAATGGACTACGGAAGCCGAGAGGGGCCCGTCCGCGCCAAAACCCAAAACGCGCTGCGGCCTCCAGGGACACAGGGGACACAAGTGGCTGTGTGGCTTGCAGTGCCCGACCAGAGGGAGGGAGGTTGTCTGGCTGCTGAGGCGCAGCCGGTGTCAGCCCTTCGGGGAACTGCCCGTGGATGCTTCGGGAATGGGGGCTGCCAACTCAGAACCCCCGTTCCCTGTGGCTGCAGCCAGCCAGGGGGCTCCAGGGTCGGGCGCGCCCGCGGGCCTGGGGGGCTTCTTGCCTGTGTGCAGGGCTTCTACGCACAAGGTGGCACCACATCCTGGCCCAAGGGTGGTGGCAGGAACTCAGGAAGCACTGAGGGACTCAGCAGGGCCCGCCCCTGGGGCAAGGGGTCTGGCAGGCTCCGGGGCAAATGGACTACGGAAGCCGAGAGGGGCCCGTCCGCGCCAAAACCCAAAACGCGCTGCGGCCTCCAGGGACACAGGGGACACAAGTGGCTGTGTGGCTTGCAGTGCCCGACCAGAGGGAGGGAGGTTGTCTGGCTGCTGAGGCGCAGCCGGTGTCAGCCCTTCGGGGAACTGCCCGTGGATGCTTCGGGAATGGGGGGCTGCCAACTCAGAACCCCCGTTCCCTGTGGCTGCAGCCAGCCAGGGGGCTCCAGGGTCGGGCGCGCCCGCGGGCCTGGGGGGCTTCTTGCCTGTGTGCAGGGCTTCTACGCACAAGGTGGTACCACATCCCGGCCCAAGGGTGGTGGCAGGAACTCAGGAGGCACTGAGGGACTCAGCAGGGCCTGCCCCTGGGGCAAGGGGTCTGGCAGGCTCCGGGGCAAATGGACTACGGAAGCCGAGAGGGGCCCGTCCGCGCCAAAACCCAAAACGCGCTGCGGCCTCCAGGGACACAGGGGACACAAGTGGCTGTGTGGCTTGCAGTGCCCGACCAGAGGGAGGGAGGTTGTCTGGCTGCTGAGGCGCAGCCGGTGTCAGCCCTTCGGGGAACTGCCCGTGGATGCTTCGGGAATGGGGGCTGCCAACTCAGAACCCCCGTTCCCTGTGGCTGCAGCCAGCCAGGGGGCTCCAGGGTCGGGCGCGCCCGCGGGCCTGGGGGGCTTCTTGCCTGTGTGCAGGGCTTCTACGCACAAGGTGGCACCTCATCCCGGCCCAAGGGTGGTGGCAGGAACTCAGGAGGCGCTCGGGGACTCAGCAGGGCCCACCTCTGGGGCCAGGGGTCTGGCAGGCTCCGGGGCAAATGGACTACGGAAGCCGAGAGGGGCCCGTCCGCGCCAAAACCCAAAACACGCTGCGGCCTCCATGGACAAAGGGGACACAAGTGGCTGTGTGGCTTGCAGTGCCCGACCAGAGGGAGGGAGGTTGTCTGGCTGCTGAGGCGCAGCCGGTGTCAGCCCTTCGGGGAACTGCCCGTGGATGCTTCGGGAATGGGGGCTGCCAACTCAGAACCCCCGTTCCCTGTGGCTGCAGCCAGCCAGGGGGCTCCAGGGTCGGGCGCGCCCGCGGGCCTAGGGGCTTCTTGCCTGTGTGCAGGGCTTCTACGCACAAGGTGGCACCACATCCCGGCCCAAGGGTGGTGGCAGGAACTCAGGAGGCACTCGGGGACTCAGCAGGGCCCGCCCCTGGGGCCAGGGGTCTGGCAGGCTCCGGGGCAAATGGACTACGGAAGCCGAGAGGGGCCCGTCCGCGCCAAAACCCAAAACGCGCTGCGGCCTCCAGGGACACAGGGGACACAAGTGGCTGTGTGGCTTGCAGTGCCCGACCAGAGGGAGGGAGGTTGTCTGGCTGCTGAGGCGCAGCCGGTGTCAGCCCTTCGGGGAACTGCCCGTGGATGCTTCGGGAATGGGGGCTGCCAACTCAGAACCCCCGTTCCCTGTGGCTGCAGCCAGCCAGGGGGCTCCAGGGCCGGGCGCGCCCGCGGGCCTGGGGGGCTTCTTGCCTGTGTGCAGGGCTTCTACACACAAGGTGGCACCTCATCCCGGCCCAAGGGTGGTGGCAGGAACCCAGGAGGCGCTCGGAGACTCAGCAGGGCCCGCCCCTGGGGCCAGGGGTCTGGCAGGCTCCGGGGGCAAATAGACTACGGAAGCCGAGAGGGGCCCGTCCGCGCCAAAACCCAAAACGCGCTGCGGCCTCCAGGGACACAGGGGACACAAGTGGCTGTGTGGCTTGCAGTGCCCGACCAGAGGGAGGGAGGTTGTCTGGCTGCAGAGGCACAGCCGGTGTCAGCCCTTCAGGGAACTGCCCGTGGATGCTTCGGGAATGGGGGCTGCCAACTAGAACCCCCGTTCCCTGTGGCTGCAGCCAGCCAGGGGGCTCCAGGGTCGGGCGCGCCCGCGGGCCTGGGGGGCTTCTTGCCTGTGTGCAGGGCTTCTACGCACAAGGTGGCACCTCATCCCGGCCCAAGGGTGGTGGCAGGAACCCAGGAGGCGCTCGGGGACTCAGCAGGGCCCGCCCCTGGGGCCAGGGGTCTGGAAGGCTCCGGGAGCAAATGGACTACGGAAGCCGAGAGGGGCCCGTCCGCGCCAAAACCCAAAACACGCTGCGGCCTCCAGGGACACAGGGGACACAAGTGGCTGTGTGGCTTGCAGTGCCCGACCAGAGGGAGGGAGGTTGTCTGGCTGCTGAGGCGCAGCCGGTGTCAGCCCTTCGGGGAACTGCCCGTGGATGCTTCGGGAATGGGGGCTGCCAACTCAGAACCCCCATTCCCTGTGGCTGCAGCCAGCCAGGGGGCTCCAGGGTCGGGCGCGCCCGCGGGCCTGGGGGGCTTCTTGCCTGTGTGCAGGGCTTCTACGCACAAGGTGGCACCACATCCCGGCCCAAGGGTGGTGGCAGGAACTCAGGAGGCACTGAGGGACTCAGCAGGGCCCGCCCCTGGGGCAAGGGGTCTGGCAGGCTCCGGGGCAAATGGACTACGGAAGCCGAGAGGGGCCCGTCCGCGCCAAAACCCAAAACGCGCTGCGGCCTCCAGGGACACAGGGGACACAAGTGGCTGTGTGGCTTGCAGTGCCCGACCAGAGGGAGGGAGGTTGTCTGGCTGCTGAGGCGCAGCCGGTGTCAGCCCTTCGGGGAACTGCCCGTGGATGCTTCGGGAATGGGGGCTGCCAACTCAGAACCCCCGTTCCCTGTGGCTGCAGCCAGCCAGGGGGCTCCAGGGTCGGGCGCGCCCGCGGGCCTGGGGGGCTTCTTGCCTGTGTGCAGGGCTTCTACGCACAAGGTGGCACCTCATCCCGGCCCAAGGGTGGTGGCAGGAACTCAGGAGGCGCTCGGGGACTCAGCAGGGCCCACCTCTGGGGCCAGGGGTCTGGCAGGCTCCGGGCAAATGGACTACGGAAGCCGAGAGGGGCCCGTCCGCGCCAAAACCCAAAACACGCTGCGGCCTCCATGGACAAAGGGGACACAAGTGGCTGTGTGGCTTGCAGTGCCCGACCAGAGGGAGGGAGGTTGTCTGGCTGCTGAGGCGCAGCCGGTGTCAGCCCTTCGGGGAACTGCCCGTGGATGCTTCGGGAATGGGGGCTGCCAACTCAGAACCCCCGTTCCCTGTGGCTGCAGCCAGCCAGGGGGCTCCAGGGTCGGGCGCGCCCGCGGGCCTAGGGGCTTCTTGCCTGTGTGCAGGGCTTCTACGCACAAGGTGGCACCACATCCCGGCCCAAGGGTGGTGGCAGGAACTCAGGAGGCACTCAGGGACTCAGCAGGGCCCGCCCCTGGGGCAAGGGGTCTGGCAGGCTCCGGGGCAAATGGACTACGGAAGCCGAGAGGGGCCCGTCCGCGCCAAAACCCAAAACGCGCTGCGGCCTCCAGGGACACAGGGGACACAAGTGGCTGTGTGGCTTGCAGTGCCCGACCAGAGGGAGGGAGGTTGTCTGGCTGCTGAGACGCAGCCGGTGTCAGCCCTTCGGGGAACTGCCCGTGGATGCTTCGGGAATGGGGGCTGCCAACTCAGAACCCCCGTTCCCTGTGGCTGCAGCCAGCCAGGGGGCTCCAGGGTCGGGCGCGCCCGCGGGCCTGGGGGGCTTCTTGCCTGTGTGCAGGGCTTCTACGCACAAGGTGGCACCACATCCCGGCCCAAGGATGGTGGCAGGAACTCAGGAGGCACTCAGGGACTCAGCAGGGCCCGCCCCTGGGGCAAGGGGTCTGGCAGGCTCCGGGGCAAATGGACTACGGAAGCCGAGAGGGGCCCGTCCGCGCCAAAACCCAAAACGCGCTGCGGCCTCCAGGGACACAGGGGACACAAGTGGCTGTGTGGCTTGCAGTGCCCGACCAGAGGGAGGGAGGTTGTCTGGCTGCTGAGGCGCAGCCGGTGTCAGCCCTTCGGGGAACTGCCCGTGGATGCTTCGGGAATGGGGGCTGCCAACTCAGAACCCCCGTTCCCTGTGGCTGCAGCCAGCCAGGGGGCTCCAGGGTCGGGCGCGCCCGCGGGCCTAGGGGCTTCTTGCCTGTGTGCAGGGCTTCTACGCACAAGGTGGCACCACATCCCGGCCCAAGGGTGGTGGCAGGAACTCAGGAGGCGCTCGGGGACTCAGCAGGGCCCGCCCCTGGGGCAAGGGGTCTGGCAGGCTCCAGGGCAAATGGACTACGGAAGCCGAGAGGGGCCCGTCCGCGCCAAAACCCAAAATGCGCTGCGGCCTCCAGGGACACAGGGGACACAAGTGGCTGTGTGGCTTGCAGTGCCCGACCAGAGGGAGGGAGATTGTCTGGCTGCTGAGGCGCAGCCGGTGTCAGCCCTTCGGGGAACTGCCCGTGGATGCTTCGGGAATGGGGGCTGCCAACTCAGAACCCCCATTCCCTGTGGCTGCAGCCAGCCAGGGGGCTCCAGGGTCGGGCGCGCCCGCGGGCCTGGGGGGCTTCTTGCCTGTGTGCAGGGCTTCTACGCACAAGGTGGCACCACATCCCGGCCCAAGGGTGGTGGCAGGAACTCAGGAGGCACTCAGGGACTCAGCAGGGCCCGCCCCTGGGGCAAGGGGTCTGGCAGGCTCCGGGGCAAATGGACTACGGAAGCCGAGAGGGGCCCGTCCGCGCCAAAACCCAAAACGCGCTGCGGCCTCCAGGGACACAGGGGACACAAGTGGCTGTGTGGCTTGCAGTGCCCGACCAGAGGGAGGGAGGTTGTCTGGCTGCTGAGGCGCAGCCGGTGTCAGCCCTTCGGGGAACTGCCCGTGGATGCTTCGGGAATGGGGGCTGCCAACTCAGAACCCCCGTTCCCTGTGGCTGCAGCCAGCCAGGGGGCTCCAGGGTCGGGCGCGCCCGCGGGCCTGGGGGGCTTCTTGCCTGTGTGCAGGGCTTCTACGCACAAGGTGGCACCACATCCTGGCCCAAGGGTGGTGGCAGGAACTCAGGAAGCACTGAGGGACTCAGCAGGGCCCGCCCCTGGGGCAAGGGGTCTGGCAGGCTCCGGGGCAAATGGACTACGGAAGCCGAGAGGGGCCCGTCCGCGCCAAAACCCAAAACGCGCTGCGGCCTCCAGGGACACAGGGGACACAAGTGGCTGTGTGGCTTGCAGTGCCCGACCAGAGGGAGGGAGGTTGTCTGGCTGCTGAGGCGCAGCCGGTGTCAGCCCTTCGGGGAACTGCCCGTGGATGCTTCGGGAATGGGGGCTGCCAACTCAGAACCCCCGTTCCCTGTGGCTGCAGCCAGCCAGGGGGCTCCAGGGTCGGGCGCGCCCGCGGGCCTGGGGGGCTTCTTGCCTGTGTGCAGGGCTTCTACGCACAAGGTGGTACCACATCCCGGCCCAAGGGTGGTGGCAGGAACTCAGGAGGCACTGAGGGACTCAGCAGGGCCTGCCCCTGGGGCAAGGGGTCTGGCAGGCTCCGGGGCAAATGGACTACGGAAGCCGAGAGGGGCCCGTCCGCGCCAAAACCCAAAACGCGCTGCGGCCTCCAGGGACACAGGGGACACAAGTGGCTGTGTGGCTTGCAGTGCCCGACCAGAGGGAGGGAGGTTGTCTGGCTGCTGAGGCGCAGCCGGTGTCAGCCCTTCGGGGAACTGCCCGTGGATGCTTCGGGAATGGGGGCTGCCAACTCAGAACCCCCGTTCCCTGTGGCTGCAGCCAGCCAGGGGGCTCCAGGGTCGGGCGCGCCCGCGGGCCTGGGGGGCTTCTTGCCTGTGTGCAGGGCTTCTACGCACAAGGTGGCACCTCATCCCGGCCCAAGGGTGGTGGCAGGAACTCAGGAGGCGCTCGGGGACTCAGCAGGGCCCACCTCTGGGGCCAGGGGTCTGGCAGGCTCCGGGGCAAATGGACTACGGAAGCCGAGAGGGGCCCGTCCGCGCCAAAACCCAAAACACGCTGCGGCCTCCATGGACAAAGGGGACACAAGTGGCTGTGTGGCTTGCAGTGCCCGACCAGAGGGAGGGAGGTTGTCTGGCTGCTGAGGCGCAGCCGGTGTCAGCCCTTCGGGGAACTGCCCGTGGATGCTTCGGGAATGGGGGCTGCCAACTCAGAACCCCCGTTCCCTGTGGCTGCAGCCAGCCAGGGGGCTCCAGGGTCGGGCGCGCCCGCGGGCCTAGGGGCTTCTTGCCTGTGTGCAGGGCTTCTACGCACAAGGTGGCACCACATCCCGGCCCAAGGGTGGTGGCAGGAACTCAGGAGGCACTCGGGGACTCAGCAGGGCCCGCCCCTGGGGCCAGGGGTCTGGCAGGCTCCGGGGCAAATGGACTACGGAAGCCGAGAGGGGCCCGTCCGCGCCAAAACCCAAAACGCGCTGCGGCCTCCAGGGACACAGGGGACACAAGTGGCTGTGTGGCTTGCAGTGCCCGACCAGAGGGAGGGAGGTTGTCTGGCTGCTGAGGCGCAGCCGGTGTCAGCCCTTCGGGGAACTGCCCGTGGATGCTTCGGGAATGGGGGCTGCCAACTCAGAACCCCCGTTCCCTGTGGCTGCAGCCAGCCAGGGGGCTCCAGGGCCGGGCGCGCCCGCGGGCCTGGGGGGCTTCTTGCCTGTGTGCAGGGCTTCTACACACAAGGTGGCACCTCATCCCGGCCCAAGGGTGGTGGCAGGAACCCAGGAGGCGCTCGGAGACTCAGCAGGGCCCGCCCCTGGGGCCAGGGGTCTGGCAGGCTCCGGGGGCAAATAGACTACGGAAGCCGAGAGGGGCCCGTCCGCGCCAAAACCCAAAACGCGCTGCGGCCTCCAGGGACACAGGGGACACAAGTGGCTGTGTGGCTTGCAGTGCCCGACCAGAGGGAGGGAGGTTGTCTGGCTGCAGAGGCACAGCCGGTGTCAGCCCTTCAGGGAACTGCCCGTGGATGCTTCGGGAATGGGGGCTGCCAACTAGAACCCCCGTTCCCTGTGGCTGCAGCCAGCCAGGGGGCTCCAGGGTCGGGCGCGCCCGCGGGCCTGGGGGGCTTCTTGCCTGTGTGCAGGGCTTCTACGCACAAGGTGGCACCTCATCCCGGCCCAAGGGTGGTGGCAGGAACCCAGGAGGCGCTCGGGGACTCAGCAGGGCCCGCCCCTGGGGCCAGGGGTCTGGAAGGCTCCGGGAGCAAATGGACTACGGAAGCCGAGAGGGGCCCGTCCGCGCCAAAACCCAAAACACGCTGCGGCCTCCAGGGACACAGGGGACACAAGTGGCTGTGTGGCTTGTAGTGCCCGACCAGAGGGAGGGAGGTTGTCTGGCTGCTGAGGCGCAGCCGGTGTCAGCCCTTCGGGGAACTGCCCGTGGATGCTTCGGGAATGGGGGCTGCCAACTCAGAACCCCCGTTCCCTGTGGCTGCAGCCAGCCAGGGGGCTCCAGGGTCGGGCGCGCCCGCGGGCCTGGGGGGCTTCTTGCCTGTGTGCAGGGCTTCTACGCACAAGGTGGCACCACATCCCGGCCCAAGGGTGGTGGCAGGAACTCAGGAGGCACTGAGGGACTCAGCAGGGCCCGCCCCTGGGGCAAGGGGTCTGGCAGGCTCCGGGGCAAATGGACTACGGAAGCCGAGAGGGGCCCGTCCGCGCCAAAACCCAAAACGCGCTGCGGCCTCCAGGGACACAGGGGACACAAGTGGCTGTGTGGCTTGCAGTGCCCGACCAGAGGGAGGGAGGTTGTCTGGCTGCTGAGGCGCAGCCGGTGTCAGCCCTTCGGGGAACTGCCCGTGGATGCTTCGGGAATGGGGGCTGCCAACTCAGAACCCCCGTTCCCTGTGGCTGCAGCCAGCCAGGGGGCTCCAGGGTCGGGCGCGCCCGCGGGCCTGGGGGGCTTCTTGCCTGTGTGCAGGGCTTCTACGCACAAGGTGGCACCTCATCCCGGCCCAAGGGTGGTGGCAGGAACTCAGGAGGCGCTCGGGGACTCAGCAGGGCCCACCTCTGGGGCCAGGGGTCTGGCAGGCTCCGGGGCAAATGGACTACGGAAGCCGAGAGGGGCCCGTCCGCGCCAAAACCCAAAACACGCTGCGGCCTCCATGGACAAAGGGGACACAAGTGGCTGTGTGGCTTGCAGTGCCCGACCAGAGGGAGGGAGGTTGTCTGGCTGCTGAGGCGCAGCCGGTGTCAGCCCTTCGGGGAACTGCCCGTGGATGCTTCGGGAATGGGGGCTGCCAACTCAGAACCCCCGTTCCCTGTGGCTGCAGCCAGCCAGGGGGCTCCAGGGTCGGGCGCGCCCGCGGGCCTAGGGGCTTCTTGCCTGTGTGCAGGGCTTCTACGCACAAGGTGGCACCACATCCCGGCCCAAGGGTGGTGGCAGGAACTCAGGAGGCACTCGGGGACTCAGCAGGGCCCGCCCATGGGGCCAGGGGTCTGGCAGGCTCCGGGGCAAATGGACTACGGAAGCCGAGAGGGGCCCGTCCGCGCCAAAACCCAAAACGCGCTGCGGCCTCCAGGGACACAGGGGACACAAGTGGCTGTGTGGCTTGCAGTGCCCGACCAGAGGGAGGGAGGTTGTCTGGCTGCTGAGGCGCAGCCGGTGTCAGCCCTTCGGGGAACTGCCCGTGGATGCTTCGGGAATGGGGGCTGCCAACTCAGAACCCCCGTTCCCTGTGGCTGCAGCCAGCCAGGGGGCTCCAGGGTCGGGCGCGCCCGCGGGCCTGGGGGGCTTCTTGCCTGTGTGCAGGGCTTCTACACACAAGGTGGCACCTCATCCCGGCCCAAGGGTGGTGGCAGGAACCCAGGAGGCGCTCGGAGACTCAGCAGGGCCCGCCCCTGGGGCCAGGGGTCTGGCAGGCTCCGGGGGCAAATAGACTACGGAAGCCGAGAGGGGCCCGTCCGCGCCAAAACCCAAAACGCGCTGCGGCCTCCAGGGACACAGGGGACACAAGTGGCTGTGTGGCTTGCAGTGCCCGACCAGAGGGAGGGAGGTTGTCTGGCTGCAGAGGCACAGCCGGTGTCAGCCCTTCAGGGAACTGCCCGTGGATGCTTCGGGAATGGGGGCTGCCAACTAGAACCCCCGTTCCCTGTGGCTGCAGCCAGCCAGGGGGCTCCAGGGTCGGGCGCGCCCGCGGGCCTGGGGGGCTTCTTGCCTGTGTGCAGGGCTTCTACGCACAAGGTGGCACCTCATCCCGGCCCAAGGGTGGTGGCAGGAACCCAGGAGGCGCTCGGGGACTCAGCAGGGCCCGCCCCTGGGGCCAGGGGTCTGGAAGGCTCCGGGAGCAAATGGACTACGGAAGCCGAGAGGGGCCCGTCCGCGCCAAAACCCAAAACACGCTGCGGCCTCCAGGGACACAGGGGACACAAGTGGCTGTGTGGCTTGCAGTGCCCGACCAGAGGGAGGGAGGTTGTCTGGCTGCTGAGGCGCAGCCGGTGTCAGCCCTTCGGGGAACTGCCCGTGGATGCTTCGGGAATGGGGGCTGCCAACTCAGAACCCCCGTTCCCTGTGGCTGCAGCCAGCCAGGGGGCTCCAGGGTCGGGCGCGCCCGCGGGCCTGGGGGGCTTCTTGCCTGTGTGCAGGGCTTCTACGCACAAGGTGGCACCACATCCCGGCCCAAGGGTGGTGGCAGGAACTCAGGAGGCACTGAGGGACTCAGCAGGGCCCGCCCCTGGGGCAAGGGGTCTGGCAGGCTCCGGGGCAAATGGACTACGGAAGCCGAGAGGGGCCCGTCCGCGCCAAAACCCAAAACGCGCTGCGGCCTCCAGGGACACAGGGGACACAAGTGGCTGTGTGGCTTGCAGTGCCCGACCAGAGGGAGGGAGGTTGTCTGGCTGCTGAGGCGCAGCCGGTGTCAGCCCTTCGGGGAACTGCCCGTGGATGCTTCGGGAATGGGGGCTGCCAACTCAGAACCCCCGTTCCCTGTGGCTGCAGCCAGCCAGGGGGCTCCAGGGTCGGGCGCGCCCGCGGGCCTGGGGGGCTTCTTGCCTGTGTGCAGGGCTTCTACGCACAAGGTGGCACCTCATCCCGGCCCAAGGGTGGTGGCAGGAACTCAGGAGGCGCTCGGGGACTCAGCAGGGCCCACCTCTGGGGCCAGGGGTCTGGCAGGCTCCGGGGCAAATGGACTACGGAAGCCGAGAGGGGCCCGTCCGCGCCAAAACCCAAAACACGCTGCGGCCTCCATGGACAAAGGGGACACAAGTGGCTGTGTGGCTTGCAGTGCCCGACCAGAGGGAGGGAGGTTGTCTGGCTGCTGAGGCGCAGCCGGTGTCAGCCCTTCGGGGAACTGCCCGTGGATGCTTCGGGAATGGGGGCTGCCAACTCAGAACCCCCGTTCCCTGTGGCTGCAGCCAGCCAGGGGGCTCCAGGGTCGGGCGCGCCCGCGGGCCTAGGGGCTTCTTGCCTGTGTGCAGGGCTTCTACGCACAAGGTGGCACCACATCCCGGCCCAAGGGTGGTGGCAGGAACTCAGGAGGCACTCGGGGACTCAGCAGGGCCCGCCCATGGGGCCAGGGGTCTGGCAGGCTCCGGGGCAAATGGACTACGGAAGCCGAGAGGGGCCCGTCCGCGCCAAAACCCAAAACGCGCTGCGGCCTCCAGGGACACAGGGGACACAAGTGGCTGTGTGGCTTGCAGTGCCCGACCAGAGGGAGGGAGGTTGTCTGGCTGCTGAGGCGCAGCCGGTGTCAGCCCTTCGGGGAACTGCCCGTGGATGCTTCGGGAATGGGGGCTGCCAACTCAGAACCCCCGTTCCCTGTGGCTGCAGCCAGCCAGGGGGCTCCAGGGTCGGGCGCGCCCGCGGGCCTGGGGGGCTTCTTGCCTGTGTGCAGGGCTTCTACACACAAGGTGGCACCTCATCCCGGCCCAAGGGTGGTGGCAGGAACCCAGGAGGCGCTCGGAGACTCAGCAGGGCCCGCCCCTGGGGCCAGGGGTCTGGCAGGCTCCGGGGGCAAATAGACTACGGAAGCCGAGAGGGGCCCGTCCGCGCCAAAACCCAAAACGCGCTGCGGCCTCCAGGGACACAGGGGACACAAGTGGCTGTGTGGCTTGCAGTGCCCGACCAGAGGGAGGGAGGTTGTCTGGCTGCAGAGGCACAGCCGGTGTCAGCCCTTCAGGGAACTGCCCGTGGATGCTTCGGGAATGGGGGCTGCCAACTAGAACCCCCGTTCCCTGTGGCTGCAGCCAGCCAGGGGGCTCCAGCGTCGGGCGCGCCCGCGGGCCTGGGGGGCTTCTTGCCTGTGTGCAGGGCTTCTACGCACAAGGTGGCACCTCATCCCGGCCCAAGGGTGGTGGCAGGAACCCAGGAGGCGCTCGGGGACTCAGCAGGGCCCGCCCCTGGGGCCAGGGGTCTGGAAGGCTCCGGGGGCAAATGGACTACGGAAGCCGAGAGGGGCCCGTCCGCGCCAAAACCCAAAACACGCTGCGGCCTCCAGGGACACAGGGGACACAAGTGGCTGTGTGGCTTGCAGTGCCCGACCAGAGGGAGGGAGGTTGTCCGGCTGCTGAGGCGCAGCCGGTGTCAGCCCTTCGGGGAACTGCCCGTGGATGCTTCGGGAATGGGGGCTGCCAACTCAGAACCCCCGTTCCCTGTGGCTGCAGCCAGCCAGGGGGCTCCAGGGTCGGGCGTGCCCGCGGGCCTGGGGGGCTTCTTGCCTGTGTGCAGGGCTTCTACGCACAAGGTGGCACCTCATCCCGGCCCAAGGGTGGTGGCAGGAACTCAGGAGGCGCTCGGAGACTCAGCAGGGCCCACCTCTGGGGCCAGGGGTCTGGCAGGCTCCGGGGGCAAATGGACTACGGAAGCCGAGAGGGGCCCGTCCGCGCCAAAACCCAAAACGCGCTGCGGCCTCCAGGGACAAAGGGGACACAAGTGGCTGTGTGGCTTGCAGTGCCCGACCAGAGGGAGGGAGGTTGTCTGGCTGCTGAGGCGCAGCCGGTGTCAGCCCTTCGGGGAACTGCCCGTGGATGCTTCGGGAATGGGGGCTGCCAACTCAGAACCCCCGTTCCCTGTGGCTGCAGCCAGCCAGGGGGCTCCAGGGTCGGGCGCGCCCGCGGGCCTAGGGGCTTCTTGCCTCTGTGCAGGGCTTCTACGCACAAGGTGGCACCACATCCCGGCCCAAGGGTGGTGGCAGGAACTCAGGAGGCACTCGGGGACTCAGCAGGGCCCGCCCTTGGGGCCAGGGGTCTGGCAGGCTCCGGGGCAAATGGACTATGGAAGCCGAGAGGGGCCCGTCCGCGCCAAAACCCAAAACGCGCTGCGGCCTCCAGGGACACAGGGGACACAAGTGGCTGTGTGGCTTGCAGTGCCCGACCAGAGGGAGGGAGGTTGTCTGGCTGCTGAGGCGCAGCCGGTGTCAGCCCTTCGGGGAACTGCCCGTGGATGCTTCGGGAATGGGGGCTGCCAACTCAGAACCCCCGTTCCCTGTGGCTGCAGCCAGCCAGGGGGCTCCAGGGTCGGGCGCGCCCGTGGGCCTGGGGGGCTTCTTGCCTGTGTGCAGGGCTTCTACGCACAAGGTGGCACTTCATCCCGGCCCAAGGGTGGTGGCAGGAACTCAGGAGGCGCTCGGGGACTCAGCAGGGCCCACCTCTGGGGCCAGGGGTCTTGCAGGCTCCGGGGCAAATGGACTACGGAAGCTGAGAGGGGCCCGTCCGCGCCAAAACCCAAAACGCGCTGCGGCCTCCAGGGACAAAGGGGACACAAGTGGCTGTGTGGCTTGCAGTGCCCGACCAGAGGGAGGGAGGTTGTCTGGCTGCTGAGGCGCAGCCGGTGTCAGCCCTTCGGGGAACTGCCCGTGGATGCTTCGGGAATGGGGGCTGCCAACTCAGAACCCCCGTTCCCTGTGGCTGCAGCCAGCCAGGGGGCTCCAGGGTCGGGCGCGCCCGCGGGCCTAGGGGCTTCTTGCCTGTGTGCAGGGCTTCTACGCACAAGGTGGCACCACATCCCGGCCCAAGGGTGGTGGCAGGAACTCAGGAGGCACTCGGGGACTCAGCAGGGCCCGCCCCTGGGGCCAGGGGTCTGGCAGGCTCCGGGGCAAATGGACTACGGAAGCCGAGAGGGGCCCATCCGCGCCAAAACCCAAAACGCGCTGCGGCCTCCAGGGACACAGGGGACACAAGTGGCTGTGTGGCTTGCAGTGCCCGACCAGAGGGAGGGAGGTTGTCTGGCTGCTGAGGCGCAGCCGGTGTCAGCCCTTCGGGGAACTGCCCGTGGATGCTTCGGGAATGGGGGCTGCCAACTCAGAACCCCCGTTCCCTGTGGCTGCAGCCAGCCAGGGGGCTCCAGGGTCGGGCGCGCCCGCGGGCCTGGGGGGCTTCTTGCCTGTGTGCAGGGCTTCTACGCACAAGGTGGCACTTCATCCCGGCCCAAAGGTGGTGGCAGGAACTCAGGAGGCGCTCGGGGACTCAGCAGGGCCCACCTCTGGGGCCAGGGGTCTTGCAGGCTCCGGGGCAAATGGACTACGGAAGCCGAGAGGGGCCCGTCCGCGCCAAAACCCAAAACGCGCTGCGGCCTCCAGGGACAAAGGGGACACAAGTGGCTGTGTGGCTTGCAGTGCCCGACCAGAGGGAGGGAGGTTGTCTGGCTGCTGAGGCGCAGCCGGTGTCAGCCCTTCGGGGAACTGCCCGTGGATGCTTCGGGAATGGGGGCTGCCAACTCAGAACCCCCGTTCCCTGTGGCTGCAGCCAGCCAGGGGGCTCCAGGGTCGGGCGCGCCCGCGGGCCTAGGGGCTTCTTGCCTGTGTGCAGGGCTTCTACGCACAAGGTGGCACCACATCCCGGCCCAAGGGTGGTGGCAGGAACTCAGGAGGCACTCGGGGACTCAGCAGGGCCCGCCCCTGGGGCCAGGGGTCTGGCAGGCTCCGGGGCAAATGGACTACGGAAGCCGAGAGGGGCCCGTCCGCGCCAAAACCCAAAACGCGCTGCGGCCTCCAGGGACACAGGGGACACAAGTGGCTGTGTGGCTTGCAGTGCCCGACCAGAGGGAGGGAGGTTGTCTGGCTGCTGAGGCGCAGCCGGTGTCAGCCCTTCGGGGAACTGCCCGTGGATGCTTCGGGAATGGGGGCTGCCAACTCAGAACCCCCGTTCCCTGTGGCTGCAGCCAGCCAGGGGGCTCCAGGGTCGGGCGCGCCCGCGGGCCTGGGGGGCTTCTTGCCTGTGTGCAGGGCTTCTACGCACAAGGTGGCACCTCATCCCGGCCCAAGGGTGGTGGCAGGAACCCAGGAGGCGCTCGGGGACTCAGCAGGGCCCGCCCCTGGGGCCAGGGGTCTGGAAGGCTCCGGGGGCAAATGGACTACGGAAGCCGAGAGGGGCCCGTCCGCGCCAAAACCCAAAACACGCTGCGGCCTCCAGGGACACAGGGGACACAAGTGGCTGTGTGGCTTGCAGTGCCCGACCAGAGGGAGGGAGGTTGTCTGGCTGCTGAGGCGCAGCCGGTGTCAGCCCTTCGGGGAACTGCCCGTGGATGCTTCGGGAATGGGGGCTGCCAACTCAGAACCCCCGTTCCCTGTGGCTGCAGCCAGCCAGGGGGCTCCAGGGTCGGGCGCGCCCGCGGGCCTGGGGGGCTTCTTGCCTGTGTGCAGGGCTTCTACGCACAAGGTGGCACCTCATCCCGGCCCAAGGGTGGTGGCAGGAACTCAGGAGGCGCTCGGGGACTCAGCAGGGCCCGCCTCTGGGGCCAGGGGTCTGGCAGGCTCCGGGGCAAATGGACTACGGAAGCCGAGAGGGGCCCGTCCGCGCCAAAACCCAAAACGCGCTGCGGCCTCCAGGGAGGACACAGGGGACACAAGTGGCTGTGTGGCTTGCAGTGCCCGACCAGAGGGAGGCAGGGAGGGAGGGAGGGAGGGAGGGAGTCTGGCTGCTGAGGCGCAGCCGCCACCAGCCCTTCAGGGAACTGGCAGCGGAGGCTTGGGCAGTGGGGGCTGCCCACTCAGACATCCCGTTCCCTGGGGCTGTAGCGGGGCTGCAGGTTCAGGCGCGCCCGCGGGTCTTGTGGGCTTCTTGCCTGTGGGTGGGGCTTCCACGCACAAGGTGGCACCTCATCCCGGCCCAAGGGTGGTGGCAGGAACCCAGCAGGTGCTGGGGCACGCAAGAGGGTGAGCCCCCCCGGGCCTTTAGGCAACACTGGAAGGCCCCTGGGGCATATCGGTCCACCCTCGGGATGCCCTGCTGGGACAGCCCCCGTGCCCGAGCTCCGAGCTCTTCGCCCTTGGACCGTACCCCAGTGGGCTTCAGGAGTGGGTGTGTGCCAGCAGCAGCCCTCCCCACTCAGCCACCGTGCGTCGGACCCGCCCGACAAGCCACTGCAAGTATTAGACTTGCAGTGCCCGACCAGAGGGAGGCAGGGAGGGAGGGAGGGAGGGAGGCTGGCTGCTGAGGCGCAGCTGGTGCCAACCCTTCGGTTAACTGCCAGAGGAGGCACCTGTAGCGCTGGCACCATGGGTTCTAGTCCATGTCTGTGGCCAGATTCTGTCCTGGTTGCTCCTCCTGTAGTCCAGCTTTCTGCTGTGTTCCATGAGTGTAGTGGAGGATGGCCCAAGTACTTGGGCCCTGCACCCATGGGAGACCAGAAGGATGCACCTGGCTCCTGGCTTAGGATCTTTGCAGCACCAGCCACAGCAGCTATTTGGGTGTGAACCAATGGAAGGAAGACCTTTCTCCCTGTCTCTCTCTTTCACTATGTCTGTGAGAAAAAAAAATAATTAAAATAAAAAGGATTACAACCACATATTGTACAGCTCATGCATGTGTTCATCTAACTCCAAGGATTCTCTCGAACATGTTTAGCAGCCACACACTGTGTACTAGGAAGAAAATGTCTTTGCTTTGGCAGAAATCTTATTCTCCACAGTCACATTTGGCCATCTTTACAAACCTGCCTGGGAGGCCAGCACCACAGCTCATTTGGTTAATCTTCCACCTGCGGCGCTGGCACCCCAGGTTCTAGTCCTGGTTGGGGTGCTGGATTCTGTCCTGGTTGCTCCTCTTCCAGTCCAGCTTTCTGCTGTGGCATGGGAAGGCAGTGGAAGATGGCCCAAGTCCTTGAGCCCCTGCACCCATGTAGGAGAACTGAAAGAAGCTCCTAGCTCCTGGCTTCAGATTGGTTCAGTTCTGGCTGTCGCAGCCAATAGGGGAGGAAACCATCAGAGGAAGACCTCTCTCTCTGTCTCTCTGTCTCTCTCTCTGCCTCTCTATGTAACTCTGATTTTCAAATAAGTCAATAAATCTTTAAACAAATAAAATAAAATAAATAAAACTGGAACTAATATTGTTGGATGCATTTAGAAGTCTCAGGCCAAGATGAGACTTTTCTGTAAAGGAAGATCCATTCATAGGATTCTATTTCAATTGTATTGTCATAAACTCATCAGAGATTGGTGTATCTTCTTGTATTCTCACCAAAATACAGTGTAGAAACTAAGGAGACCAAGCTGGGGAGAGAGGAGATATTGCATTGCAGTCTTTCCCAGTATTCCTAGATGACTCTAATCATGAATCTCCACATATTTTGGAATAGCTTGCCACCAATCCTACTCACAAGCACCTGAAGAGTGACCAAAGACCAAGAGGGGGAGCCCTTTTCTTATACAAGGTCAGGTAGAAGAGGGCTTGAGTACTGTATCTCACAAGCACAGATGTCACTCTAAGGTAAGTGACATGTACATGTGTCTACACACACACACCAGATCTCTAGGATTTTTTCATCTAAAAATTCCATTTCTACTGAATAGCATACCCCCCCACCATCCATAACTACCCTTCTACTTTATGCTTCTCATATTCTATTTTTTAAAAAAGATTTATTTTATTTAATTGAAAGAGTTACAGAGAGAGGTGGAGCCAGAGAGCGATCTTCCATCCACTGGTTCACTCCCCAAATGACCACAACAGCTAGAGCTGAGCCAATCTGAAGCCAGGAGCCAGGAGCTCTGGAAGCTTCTTCCAGATCTCCCACACAGGTGCAGGGGACCAAGGACTTGGGCCATCTTCTACTGCTTCCCCAGGCCATAACAGAGAGCTGGGTCAGAAGTGGAATAGCCAGGAATTGAATAGGCACCCATATGGATTGCCGACACTGCAGGTGGGGCTTTAAACTACTGCACTACAGCACTGGCCTCTCTGACTACTTTAAATACTTCATATGTTGGAAACCTTGTCCTTGGGGGACTGATAGTTGTGGCTAATTTCACTTAGGAAAATAACCTCACTGTTCATCCATGGCATAGAATTTTCTTTTCTTCTGTGCCTGCATAACTTTCCACTGTTGAGTGCAGGCCACACTAGAAGTCTTGGCTACAGTGAATTATGCTGTGGCAAATAGTGCTAATACCTTATTTATATTGAACTTTAAATAACTTTAGATATATAATCAGAACTGAGATTATCAGATCATATAAAAATTTTATTTTCAATGTAATGAAGAACAAACTGTTTTCTGTGGTGGTTGCATCATTTTACATTACCACCGACACTGGACATGTAGCTGAAAATCTTTCTATCTTCATCAAATTATGCACCTGGGTTTTTTGTTTGTTTGTTTTTAAAGAACAGGAGCAGGAGGTCTTATTGGCCATTACTGGCCATGGTTATGAAGATCCCTCTGCATTTGCACTCAAGGTGAATCAGCATTGGGCTTCATTGTCAGTGTGGTGAAATTGCCCATCACCCAGGGAGAAGTGTATGACTCCGTTAAATACATTTTCAACTTCCTGCAGTGGTTCTAAAGCCAGGTCTGGAGGTATCCTAACCCCATCTGGCTATTAATACTCTTTCTGTTCCAGGTAACTTTCTGTTAGCAAGGTGGAGCAGAGATTTCTGTGTGAACATTTCTCTAGCTTAGGATTCACATAAAACATGAGTGCCAGCACAACATTCCTCTTCCCATTCTGCCGTCATGACCTAGATTGCAGGCCTAACAGGCTGACCCAGATTTTAATTCTTCCAATAAATTGTTCCTAGATGGGACAGGACACCCTACATGAGGCTCCCAAAAAATACCCACAAAAGGGGAAGTAGTGTTGCAATGCCCAAATGGGATCAGAGTGGTGACCTTGCCTAGAGTTTCCTTCTTCGGGACAACCCATGTCACCATGGGATGCTTCCTGCCCAAATGCCCGAGGTGTCAATAGCAAGAGCTGAGTCAATATCTCAGTTATAAAGTATTCACATCCAGGAAATCTTGAGTCTGGGCCCCTGGAAAGTCAGGACAAAGCAGCAGAACAGATGGCTTTCTCTAGTGGGGCTTCAGCGAAGAAAGCTTAGACACCCTGAGTTCCAGGTCCTATTGTAGACTTTCCTCAAGAAATTGATTTCATTTCTTGGGATCCTCTTTCATGGGATTCCTCAGCAGAAAAGACCTCTCCAAAGTCTCATCCTCCATCTGCCTCATGCCATGTCCATAGTCACACACATATATGCCACATTGCCCAATCTGAAAACCCCAGGGAGTTTCCAGGTATAATCCGAACCCAGCTTTGCAGAGACAAACTGAGATCCAGGAGGGTCCCTCTACCCTCTCAGTTATGTGACCCTGAAATATCACCATACCTCCTAAAGACTCCATAGTCTGGGCAATGGCAAGTAGAATGGCAATTGCTGGGATCTGGAGGTGGTGAAATGATAAAAAAAACTTTCATTCAATGGGTAGAGAGTTTCAGTCTCATAAGGAAAAACAGTTCTGAATATTGGTCCCACAGCAATGTGCATATGCTCAATACTACTCAACCATACACTCAGAAATACTTAAGATGATAAAATTCATCAGCTATATTTTTTTTTGGTCAGGACCACACTAACAGTACATTTTAAAAGTGGTCAAATGGGGGCTAGAGCTGTGGCACAACAGGTTAAAGCCCTGGCCTGCAATGTCAGCATCCCACAAGGGTGCCGGTTCAAGTCCTGGGTGCTCCACTTCGCATCCAACTCTCTGCTAATGTGCCTGGGAAAGCAGAGGAAGATGGCCCAAATACTTGGGCCCCTTCACCCACATGGGGGACCTGGAAGAAACCCCTGGCTCCTGGATTCAGATTGGCCTAGCTCAGCCCACTCTGGGCATTTGGGGAGTGAACCAGCAGATGAAGATCTCTTTCTGTCTACCTCTCTTTCTCTAACTCTGCCTTTCAAATAAACAACACAGCTCTTTTAAAAAAAAAGTTGATTTGAAAAGTGGCCAAATACACATCTCATAAAAGTTAATGTTATGCTTTCTCAGAAGTGCAGTTAATACTTATTAATTTTGTATAATCACTTATATTTGCCCATTTTCAAAATAGTAACATCCCTGATTCCATTTTGCTGAGTTGCTATGTCATTTTTTTTTTGAAATAAGAATCAGATGCAATCCTCTCTCACTAAAGACACTGATGACAGAGTGCAGAAGCCATGTTCTGTGTGGGTGTGGCCTGGGTTCCCTCCCTCCTGGCTGT
The DNA here is from genome assembly GCF_033115175.1 of Lepus europaeus. NCBI lineage: Eukaryota > Metazoa > Chordata > Mammalia > Lagomorpha > Leporidae > Lepus > Lepus europaeus. Next base: position 83,225 of record NW_026909222.1, on the reverse strand, counting down.
GTTTGAGGGAAACATAATGTGGTCACCACTGGGCATCTTACACTTAGGTGGAAGCAGGTGTGCCTTGAGCTGAACACAGAGATGTCCATAGCCAGGGCTAAATCCTGGGCCCTATACATTCCCTCCTAAAATGTGCACCCCTGAGCCCCAACTCCTCATGCACCAACAATGCCACAGCAGGAAGAACAAGCATGACCCTTGCCCCTGCAGCAGGAGCTAGTTCTATCCTCACTTACCACTTGCACTGACAGGTGGGATGGATCCCTCCCTGAAGAAGTCCTGGAATGATGCTCTCAGTAGAAGACATGGATTTGTGCCAGGGAAATGCATCAAAGCTGGAGGATCATACAAGTCCAACCCCATTTCTGCATAACAAAATATTTCTTCTGTTGTGTTCCTTGGAGTAAAAGTTTTCTATTTGATTTTTTTCTTTTTATTCACCATTTTCTACATCTTGAAAATCGATTGATTCTTCTTCATTGTTCTATGTGTTTTTTGAATTCCTCATTTTGTTTCCATATTATTCTTGATATTCTTGCGTGTTCCTCTGTGTACTTTTCTAGGTTGAACAACATGCATACCCAACCTCAGATCATCAGAATATATAAGCAAATGTTGACAGCTCTGAAGAGATAAACAGCAAGGGAACAAGCAGAACATATCAATACTCCACTTTCAACACAGAATAGAATACCTAGGTGGGAAATCAGTAAAGAATGGTAGATTTGAACAATATTATAAATCAACTTTTCCTAACAGTTACACAGAGAGCATTCTACCTGGCAGAGGCAGAACATGTGTTCTTCTCAACAGCTGTCTAAAGTCTCCAGGTGGGATCATCTGTTAATTCAGAAAATATGCATCAACAACATTTAGAAAATTGGAGTCATATCATTGTCTTTCATAACTCTAATAGAATAAAAACAGAAATCAATTCCAGAAAAATGGGAAAAGTCACACATATGTGGATGTCAATCCACACAGTGTCAAACAGCCATTGGCTTGAAGAGGAAATCAAAAAGGAAATCAGAGAATATTTCAGTGGGTACATTTTGAGTTTTGACCTGGGATCCATAGCCACAATCACAATCCTCAAGTCCAGGCTTGGTACAAAGAGAAACCAGGTGGACATGGAAGGTCACCAGCAGAAAAGCTCTCTGAACACTGAGAACCATGGGGATCTTTAAACAGAGCAGGCAGAAGTCTTCTTACTGCCCACAACAAATTAAGGAGACCAGGATGCTGATGCTTATGACTGAGTTCAAAGGCAGATTGCAAATTCATATATATTTTCTATACAATATAAACATTTCATAGTCGGCTGAGCTTTATTTTATAAATGGAATGATTGCACATAAGCTCCTTCATTAACATTTAGTAAATAGTTCAGTTTGTTCATTCAACAAATGATCTTCACATGTCAGTCACTAGACACTATTCTAAGTATTTGGGATGGAGCAGCAAAAAGACACACAATCAGGAAGGCTGCTTTTTAATAGGTCACACACTAGATTTGAGAAAATGAATGAAAATTCACACTGATGCTATAATAAGTACTATAAAAACATAAGTATGTACAAAGAATGGGGATATAAAGAAACTGCTTTGAGGGTCGGCACCGCAGCTCAATAGGCTAATCCTCCACCTTGCAGTGCCGGCACACTGGGTTCTAGTCCTGTTCAGGGCACCGGATACTGTCCTGGTTGCCCCTCTTCCAGGCCAGCTCTCTGCTGTGGCCAGGGAGTACAGTGGAGGATGGCCCAAGTGCTTGGGCCCTGCACCCCATGGGAGACCAGCATAAGCACCTGGCTCCTGCCTTTGAGTAGGCGTGGTGCACCAGCCACAGCAGCCATTGGAGGGTGAACCAATGGCAAAGGAAGACCTTTCTCTCTGTCTCTTTCTCTCACTGTCCACTCTGCCTGTCAAAAAAGAAAAAAAAAGAAACTGCTTTGAGTACTCTGAACAAATCAATCCACTTCTTCCTAAAGTGTAATATCCCCCAGATGCTTGATCCTGAAGGGAGATATTTTAGAGATTCATTTATTTTGCTGAAAGGCAGAGTGAGAAGGGAGATACACATACACAGGGGAGGGATAAAGAGAGAGATTTCCATTCACTGGTTCCCTCTCCTAAATGGCTTCAACAGTTGAACCTGGGCCAGACTGAAGCCAGAAGTCAAGAACCCCATCTGAGTATTTCATGTGGGTGGCAAGGAGTCAAGTAATCAGGCCATTATCTGCGAATTCCTAGGCACAGGTTAGGAGATTGGATCAGAAAGAACACAGCTAGAATTCAAGTTGGCACTCTGATAGGGGATGCAGGCATCATAAGTGATAGTTTAATGTGCTGTACCACAATGCCAGTCCCAGCAAGTGAGTTTTATGTTCATGTTCTCGATGATTATTTCCTATTGTAGATTTGCACTGGAACCTGTGAGCTAAACTGCAGTGGAAGGTGAAGAAAAGTCTATTTTCCAGAGAACAAATGTAGGTTTCAGTCAGATTTGTTCTTGGAGGATATTTAACACATCTCAGGTTGTTTCTTTGCTTGTCTTTTCTTCCAAATGTTCCAGTGTCTCAGGCTCTTTCACATATTAGTCTCCTTCTTGTGCTCCCCTCTCTGGATGGTCTGTTCCCAGGGCTCTTGTTTTCTCACCTATTAACATCCTCCCACTGTCTCTAACTCTCCTCATGGTGTAAATGAGGGCATAGGCTTTTGACTTGATGCAGGAAAAGTGCCACACATGCTACTTTAGCAGCCTCCATGTGATATCACTTATCACGTCCAGCTTTTGCATGACATGGGTAAGCTCCAGTGCAACAAAACAGCCCAACATGGACTGACCCAACAAAAAGCCCACAGACAAGTCACACACCATTCAGCGGAGATGCGCATATTTATAGATCAAGACACTAAGCATATTGCAAACCCTCAGCAATGATGTCAATGCTGCATCCCAGAATCCTTTCAACAGAAGGATAAGACTCAGGGAGATGCTCTAATTCAAGCTGTTGTAAGCAAGTATCTTTCTTAGACAAATACTGAAATTACAGGAATGTCTACTATGCAGGTCTTCATGCTTCACCAACATCCACCAACTTTTCAAAGTTTGGTTCACACTCTAAACTGTCATAGTAAATGTTACTATTGTCTGACATTTGGTGACAGTGTGCATACTCAATGTGAGATTTCTAGTACATGTAGATCTGTATGACAGATTAGCATGGTGTCTTTGGAGCAACCGTCTAACTGCTTGCTTCCAAGAAAATATGCTTTCTACGTGACATCCACAGTGACCAACAGAAATCTGTGAAAACCATGTTCAGCACTGTGGTGCAAATGTTCAGCCACAACCTGCAATACCAGCATCTTGTATGAGCATTCATTTGAGTCCTTATTTCTCTTCTTCCAATCCAACTCCCTGTTAATACATGTGGGAAAGCACTGGAGTCATCACCTAAGTACTTTGGCCCCTACACTCACATGGGAGACCTGAATGGAGTTGCAGGCTCCTGGATTTGTCCTAGCTCAGCCTCAGATACTGTGGCCATTTGAATAGTAGATTAGTAGATTGAAGATCTCTCTCTCTCTCTCTCTCTCTCTCTCTCAACTATATCTCTCTGTCTCTCTCCTTCTGTATCACTCACCCTTTTTTAATTTTTAAAATATTTATTTGTTTCTTTTGAAAGTCAGAGTTCCACAGAGAGAGGGAGAGATACAGAGGGAGAAATCTTCCATCTGCTTGTTCCCTCCCTCCAGATGGCTACAATGGCTGGTGCTGGTTCAGGCTAAAGCCATGAGTTTGGAGATTCTTCTAGTCTCCATGTGAGTGGTTGGGGCTCAAACACTTGTGCCATCCTCTGTTGCTTTTTCCAGACAATTAGCAGGGAGCTGGATTGGAATGGAGCAGCCAGAACATAAACATATGGCATGCCAGCATCACAGGCAGTGGCTTTCCCCATTACTCCACAATGCCAGCCATTCTGCCTTTCAAATAAATACATAAATAAATATTTTTTTAAATGAAATCTGTATCTTCCTGATTGTGTCTGTGAAATCATCTAGCTAACAAATGCAATGGTGTGATAACAATGCTACAATGAAGGGGAACCAAGACATTGGGAGCTGGGCCTGTGCCCAGCATGTAGAATATTTGGCAGGTTTTTTTTAATGTCCTTTTTAAAAATTTACTTATTTGAAACACAGAGTTACAGAGAGAGAGAGAGAGAGAGAGAGAGAGAGAGAGAGAGAGATGAGACAGAGAGAGACCTTCCTTGCACTGGTTCACTCCACAAATCCCTGCAAAATCCAGGATTGGGCCAAACTGAAGCCTGAACAAGGAGCTTCATCCAGATCTCCCACACGCCACACTAGCATGGAGCTGAATCAGAATGGAGCATCCAAGACTCAAATTGGCACCCACATGGGAATGCTGGCATCACAGGAAGTGGCTTAACCCACTATGCCACAACAGCATTCTCCCACCCCCCAGAAGTTTCGAGAGTTCTCCTTGGATAGCAAGTATTTGTCAAGGGGTGTTATATGTGTCAGACACTACAGTACCTTAACATGTTGACAGTGTTCCTCATATTCTGAAACCGAGATACCACTCCTCCAAACCTGTTTCCTCTGAGATTCAGTTTTGAACAGGACACTGTTGCCACAAGAGCCCATCCATCCTCCAGGTCACAAGGGATGCTGAAATGACAGCTGCTGTCAGCTAGCAAGGGGTCATAGAAGACTTCAGCACTGGCTGGGGGTGCAAAAGAACATTTAAATGTTGTAGAGACCTGGAGTCTGGGGCCTGACTCTGGAGGAGAGAAGCAGCCCCTGGGCTACTGGGAGGAAACATCACAAGATTTCCCTGCTGGGACCCCAAGTTACAGAAAGATGCTGCTGCTCCCTTTTCTGAACCTCCAAAGGACAGGTTTTGTCAGCTGAAGTCTCCTCAGCCTCCCTGTGCTCCCTTAACCCACATGAGTAGGTACAAGACCCCACAGACAGGCGCCAATACTTCACTGGATGGCAGTTTTACTGCATCATCACTGTTGCTCCCTAGAGAGTTCAATTGCCACATTTTGTTGATTTTTATTTGTGGAACACTTAAAGCAAGTTTATTCTTTTTTTTTTTTTTTTAATTTTTTTATTTGTTTTTTTTTTTGACAGGCAGAGTGGATAGTGAGAGAGAGACAGAGAGAAAGGTCTTCCTTTTGCCGTTGGTTCACCCTCCAATGGCCGCCGCGGTAGCGCGCTGCGGCCGGCGCACCGCGCTGATCCGATGGCAGGAGCCAGGTGCTTATCCTGGTCTCCCATGGGGTGCAGGGCCCAAGGACTTGGGCCATCCTCCACTGCACTCCCTGGCCACAGCAGAGAGCTGGCCTGGAAGAGGGGCAACCGGGACAGGATCGGTGCCCCGACCGGGACTAGAACCCGGTGTGCCGGCGCCGCAAGGCGGAGGATTAGCCTAGTGAGCCGCGGCGCCGGCGCAAGTTTATTCTTTAGTGTAATGTATAAGCCCACTGAGAGTGGTTCTGAGTTGAGGTGCTGAGGAGTCCTTGGTGTTTAGCCCCTACCCAAACGGTAAGGATGAACCCTGGGATGCATGCCATTTATGTGTGTGTTTACCTATTGAAATAGTCTTAAGATATCAAGCATTACAGTTATTAAAAATATCTCTTGGGGCCACTGCCTGCAAGGATGACATCTTACATGGGCACGGCTTCGTGTACTAACTGCTGTATTTCTTTATTTTTTAAGATGTATTTATTTATTTGAAAGGCAGAGCTACAGAGAGACAGAGTCAGAGAGAGAGAGAAAGAGGTCTTCCATCCATTAGTTCACTCCCCAGACGGCCGCAATGGTTGGGTCTGAGCTAATTCAGGAGCCAGGAGCTTTCTCTGGGTCTCCCACATGGGTGCAGGGGCCCAAGGACTTGGATCACTTTCTACTGCTTTCCCAGACTTCAGCAGAGAGCTGGATCAGTAATGGAGCAGCTGGAACTCAAACTGGAATCCATTTGGGAAGCTGGCACTGCAGGCAGTGGTTTTACCTACTACACCACAGCGCCAGCCCCTTCTGCACTTCTGATCTAGTTCCCTGCTAATAGGCCTGAGAATGCAGTGAAAGATGACCTAAGGATTTGGCCCTCTGCACCCTTGTGGAGACCCAGATGGAGGTCAAGACTCCTGCTTCAACCTGTCCCAGACTTAGCCATCACTGATAGATTCATCCTCTCTCTCTTTCTGTGTGTGTGTGTGTGTGTTCATAACTGCCTTTCAAGTATATACAAATCTGGTCAATCAAGCTATTTCCTAAAAAAGAAAAACACTCAAAATCAATGGCTGCCCTTGTGGCACAGTGATGCCAGTTGTGATGCCAGTTGCGATGTTGGAGTCCCATATCAGAGTGGTTTGAATCCTGAATGATTGACATTTTGCCCAGTTCCCTGCTGTTGTACCTAGGAAAGCAGAAAATGACCCAAATACTTGAGTCTCTGACACTCATGTGTGAGACCTAGTTGGTGTTCCTGACTTTTGGCTTCAGCTTAGCCTAGCTTGGTTGTTGTGATCATTTGGGACATGAACCAATGGATCAAATTCTCTGTCAGTATGCCTTCCAAATAAATCATAAAAATTCAAGGAGAAAAATCACGTGATTATTTAAATTAAATGCTAGGAAGCATTTGATTAAATTCAGCATCTGGCCTTTAAAAAAAAAAAAAAAACCCTGTAAGCAGAGAAGTAAAATATCAGAATTTTTTTATTATAATTAAAATTGTCTATGATGAACCTATAGCAACCAGTATAAATAACATGACGTTGAAAGCTCTTGGGGCCAGCACCAGCATCCCATATGGGTGTCAGTTGAAATCCCAGCTGCTCCACTTCTGATTCAGCTCTCTGCTGTTGCCTGGGAATGCAGTGGAAGATGGCCCAAGCCCTTGAGCTTCTGTCCTCATGTAGGAGACACAGAAGTTCCTGGCTCCTGGCTTTGGATCAACATAGCTCTGGCCATTGAGTCCAACCAGGGAGTGAACCAGCAGATGGAAGACCTCTCTCTCTCTCTCTCTCGCTTTCTCTCTCCCTCTGCCTCTACTTCTCTGTGTGTGTGTGTAACTCTGACTTTGGAATAAATAAAATAAAATCTTAAAAAAAAAAAAACACCTCTTTTCCTGGGAGTTTACCCAAAGCTGACTCCTTAAATTCTCGTTCTCCAACATTGTACTGGAAGTGTAGTTAGGAAAGTGAAACAAAAAATGGAAGCATTAAGTAAAAGGATTAATTAATTTATGTTTAAGGTTTATTTATTTGAGAGGTAGAGTTACAGACTGAGAGAGGAAGAGACAGAGAGAAAACTCTTCCTTCCATTGGTTTACTCCCCAAATGGTTGCAATGGCTGGAGATGGGCTTATCTGAAACCAGGAGCATGAGCTTCTTCCTGGTCTCCCACATGGGTACAGGGGCCCAAGCACTTGGGCCATCTTCTACTGTTTTCCCAGGCCATAGCAGAGAGCTGGACTGGAAGAGGAGCAGCCGGGACATGGAATTCTGGCACCACAGGTGGAGGATTAACCCACTGCACCATGGTGCCAGCCCCAGATTCAATTTTTAAGCAACAAAATTTTCAATATATGTGGATCACTCTACAATCTACAGAGGCAATGCAAAACAAAATTTAAGCTAAGAGAATTAAGTGATATGAGTGAGTACAAGATCAATATAGGTCAACTGGCTTCCCATGGAGCAGCAGGAAAAAATAGAAAGCCATTTTAAAGGATACAATACAGACTAGAAAACCTCTATAGAATACCTTTAGATATTTTCTTTCTTTCTTTCTTTTTTTTTTGACAGGCAGACTTAGTGAGAGAGAGAGAGAGAGAAAGGCCTTCCTTCCATTGGTTCACCCCCCAAATGGCCACCATAGCCAGTGTGCTGTGCTGATCTGAAGCTAGGAGCCAGGTGCCTCCTCCTGGTCTCCCATGTGGGTGTAGGGCCCAAGCACTTGGGCCATCCTCCACTGCCTTCCTGGGCCACAGCAGAGAGCTGGACAGGAAGAGGAGCAACCAGGACAGAACCAGTGCCCCAACTGGGACTAGAACCCGGAGTACCAGTGCTGCAGGCCTAGTGAGCTGTGGAGCCAGCAAATATTTTTTAATCATAAAAAAAAATTGAAAACCTAAAAGGAAATTAAGCCAACAACATGAAGAGGATGAAAAGCTCAACATTCAGTAAATTGTGAGTGACTTGCATCCCTTGTGAAGGAGGTTATTGGAAGCTCCAGGTCCTAAGCTCCCAGCAGGATCACAGACAGTGGAGGGAGGGTCTCCAATCTTGTGTGGTTGGGTCAGCAGGAAGGTGACAGCAGCCCTGGCTCTTAGGATAGCTAGGCCCCCCGTGAGCACCACCAGACCTGAGCCCAAGACTCAACCCTCACTTCCCCCACCAGCCACAGCCTGGATGAACTGCACCCCTCCCCCCAACCCCTCGGGGCAATCTGGTAGGTGTGACTCTGATTGGCTGCATCATCTGATGTGCTGCCTGCTCACTGGCTCAGCAAGCTGTCCAATCAGACTCATGGGAGTGAGGTCTCTTTCTGTATGCTGCTAAACAGCTTCTCCAGTCTGATGCTCATGGAGGTGCCACGATGCTCAGCCCTTCCCTCTCTGTGCACTTCTCCCAGTACAAGAGCCCTCAGAAGGATGCCTGGGCAGCTCAGAATCTGGAATGAGGTGAGTGTGTGGGGGCCAGGTGCTTCTGGCTTGCAAGACGGCAGCTGGCATGGGACCCTGGATATCTTGTTTCATTCCTGAATGTGGTGACTTTGGCTCAGCCCTAGAGCTCTGTATTTTTCCAAATTGTGTGGTTAGGGTTCGTGGGTCCTCAGGGAGAATCCAGACTTCATACACGGCATTGGGGGAGAAGCTGTGAGTTTGGGATCCCTGTCCCTTCTTTCTCCTCCTGGATCACAGAATTCCCCTCAGCTAGAAAGCAGGTCACCAAGTCCACAAGCCAGTCCTCTTAGCACAGCTCTTCCTAGGGGTGTGAGGCTGTCTCCCTGCATCAGCTCTCAGCCTGTGGCTGCTGGTTATGAGCGGACTTAGGTAATATAAGAATGTTACAGAAGATTTGTAGCAGATAATTTTGTGTGAGATTACTTTGGCTGAGATTAGAAGGAAATTACTTCTAAATGAGTTTCTCAAAATTGAGCATTGGTAATTGTTAGGAAAAGAGTTGCAGATTTTTGCTTCCCCACACAGGACACCAAAATGTTAGGGAAAGAGGTGCAGAATAGAGAGGGGGCAGTGTACAAATTTACAGCCAGACTGAACTTATTCAGAGAAAATAAGTCTGTAGAGGTGGGTGATCAACTGCCCACATGCACACTAGTGGAGCACGGGACAGAAGGCCCCAACCCCAGGGGCTGGGCCTTTTTATATTTTGGGTAGGGGCCAGCAGGCAGAGGGGAATTCCTGGAACTGGTGTTCCTGAAGGTGTTGAGAGCAGCTGGTCTTTCAGGTGGCTGTAAGGAGTGGAGTATGAAGGCAATAGGGTATGAAATCCAGTTGAGTTTCAAGGACAAGGAATACATTCCAGTGTTTACCTATTGTGGGCAATGAGGGAGAATACCTGAGGCTTCTGTCATTGTTCCATCAATCCTGACTCTGAGTACAGATAAGGAGAGGGGTGCCAATTTCTGTCTGGCTACTTCCTGCTGAGAGGGGGCTTAGCCATGGAGCCAGGACTTGAGCAGTGACCTATACTTGGGATCAGATTGATTGGAGAAGAGCAGTCTTGCATTGCTCCTGTGAGTTGGCTTGAGATAGAGCAGTTATTTGTTCCTGCAAGAACCTTTGGAATGGATTAATTATGCATGGCAGAAATAGGAGCACGATGATTATGAGGGCAAAAGGAGACACTAGAGCCATGGCCCATGGTGGAAACAACGGCCAAAATGAGGCAGAGTTACCTTGTAAATGCATCGTGTTAGTATGTCGACCTGAGCGAGGTGGGTCCTGTGGGGGTGGACTCTTATGAGGGAGAGGTAACTAGTTTTAATGAAGTAAAATGCACCCAGGGAGGGTGCCCTTTGAGTTTGGCTGCGGTGGGGGTAGTCAATATCACCTGGTAGGGCCCACTCCACTTTGTTTTTAGAGCAGCCTCATTTTGTTTTAGGTAAACCCAGTCACCAGGTGGAAAGATAGGAATATAGTCGGGAGGCAGAGAGTGTGGTTTGGGTAGGTGTGTGTCTGCATACATCCCTAAGTCAGAGCACATTTCAGTAAGAAGAGAGAAAGCCAGAGGAGGAGGAATAGCTTCAGTGCTCTGTAGAGGAGGGAAGCTGGGTGGAAGTGTTAGGTAAGAAGTCAGTTATGAGCTTATGTGTGTGTAACAGGCCTAAAGAGAAGACATCTATGTCCAGCATGAGATGCATCTGCATCTCAAAGTCATCATGACAATGTTTCAGGGGCAGCCCAGAGTTCGCATCCTGCCCTGCCCCCTTCTACCTGATAACCTGCCAGGTGGCGGTTCCCACCCCTTCTGCCTGACAAGCTTCCACAATCTCCCAGGTGCAGCCCAGTATCTGCATCTCAAACACCCTGCTGGCTTCCTCCTGTCTGCTAACATTTGCATCCATAAAGTCCTTTGTTTCAGACCTTCAAGAGAAGTTTTTCTATTTACATCCAAAAAGCCCTTTGTTCCAAGAGGAGCAGAGGTGGGGAAGCAAGACCCATCTCCTTAAAAACCCCCAGCTCTCTGCATCTTTGCTGAGCCGCCCGCCTGGCCTGGTCATGTGTAATCTCTCCACTCAACATGGAACCTCCCTCCTTCCTCCTCCCCTGACTCTCAGGCTCTGTCAGGAGAGGTGCCCATCCGTCCCGACAGATGTCCCTTCCTAATAAACCTTGCTATTTTACCTCCCACTACTCTCTGTCTCACACCTGAATTCTTTCTTGCCTGAAGACAAGAACCCTGCAATTTCTCCGGTAACAGAAGGACAGGCCTTCCATAGGGAATTTCAAATGGGCTAAGCATTAAGGACTTCTTGGGAAGAGATCTGATTCTTAACAGAGCCAAAGGGAGGAGTTTTACCCAGTCCAAGTAAACCTGGGTGGAGAGTTTAGTTAGAGCCTGTTCTAAAATTCCATTCATCCATTCTACTTTGCCTGAGGAGGGGGGACGATAGGGAATGTGAAAATGCCATGAGCTATGAAGGGAGGCAGATACTATTTGAGTAATTTTAGAGGTAAACTCTGGTCCACTGTCTGACTGATGGAAGCAGGCAATCCAAATCTTGGGATAATATAAACCATAACTCCTTAGTAGCACAAAGCAGGTACAAGCAGTCTGTTGTACAAGCCCTTGTTACATCTGCATTAATCAAGTGAAACCGGGCAGGGGAGAGAACAGGGGAGGGTCACACTAAGGTTACTTTCTTGGTTCTTTATTCAGAGAAAGCAGTTCAGAGAAAGCATAACAAAAGGAGCCAAAGGAAAACAAGTGAAGCAGTTTCTAGTATTAAAGGGACAGATTTTAGATTTCTTTTCTTCCTTCAGGGTCGCTGTGTTAGCTGTCAGATCAGCCTTGTTATTAGCTTCAGATAGGGATTGTTTACCTTTCTGGTGTCCTTTGCAGTGAATAATAGCAGCTTTTGTTGGCAACTGGGCAGCATCAAGAAGAGCTTTAATCAGCTTGCCATTTATTATAGGGGTCCCTCGGGCTTGCCACATCTGGGCATTGGAGTGCATGATATGATAGGCATATCAGGAATCTGTATATATAATTGACTGTCTTTCCTTTGGCTAAGGTGAAGGCTTGAACCAAGGCTAATAACTCGGCCTGTTGGGAGGTAGTGCCTTGAGGTAGGGGCCTGGCCTCTATGGCCCTATGCAGGGAAGAGGAGGAGGTGACATCAGGATGCCCCCTCAATTATTGCATATCCAGTGGGAAAAGAGGGAGCTTTAGAAGCACTACCACCAATGACCCAATCCAGGGCTCTGGGAATAGGAGTGTCTGAGATGATGAAATGTAGTTAGGAAAAGTCAAGGAAGTCAGGACAGGAATGGGGTTCGAGGGGATGAGAGAAGTGGTGGGGAGGAGAGTAGGGTTTATAAAGGTTTATAAAGGTTTATAAAGGCAAAAACTGCAAAATCGGGAGGGGAATACATGGTTGCTAGGATCGGGGGGGAATACACGGTTACTGGGGTCAAGCTGACTTAAACCTATGCAAAACTAGTATCAATTATAATCTTGACAATACCAGTTACAATCTTAACAATTTTAATTATAATCTTGACATTAATCCAGGTATTGGTTTAATCATATGTAGGACATAGACAAATTACATTTTTATTATTAACCCAGGTGTAGCCTACTCACTTCAAGCTTGAGCGATCATGGTAGGGGGTTTCTGTGCTCTGCCAAGTGTGATGTAGTGGACTGCTATTGTTCAACTGTTTTAGATCATAGTTTCAGACCAGAGTCTCACGGTGTGGGGGGGCACCTTCCCAGAATGGAGTCTCAGGTTCTCCAAAATGGAGTCCCTACTGTCAAGGTGCTACTTCATAACCTCACTCTCCCCAGTCTGAGCGACTGGGCGCTCTTTCTCTCCCTTCCATCCTGATGGATGCCCTGTCCCCAACAAAGCCTTAGCACTCTGCCCTCTGTCTCACACCTGAATTCTTTCTTGCGTGAAGATAAGAACCCACAGTTTCCATGGCCTTCCCTCCAGTAACATACATATTTGTAATAATCTTGCTGTTTCATTTTGAAATCTATTTTTAATGCAGTTTCTCCTTTTAGTAGTTTCTACTTAATTGGTGATTTTCTTTTCAAATTTCTAGGCATCTCCTGTAAGGTATTTCTTCCTCCTTAGTTCTGACTCCTGTGACCTGACATTCAAACTGTTTATCTTAGAAGCCTTAGGTTATAGGATACTTGATTCTTCTGTCTTTTCTTAATGTGTTTAAGTTTTTTCATGTAATCAGACAATTCCTTCAGCTTTTGTTTCTAAGGGTATTCTTCTATTCAAGGTTTTCATGGGGCCGGTGCCATGGCTCACTTGGCTAATCCTCCATCTGCGGGCATCTCATATGGGTGTTGGGTTCTAGTCCAGGTAGCTCCTCTTCCAGTCCAGCTCTCTGCTGTGGCCCAGGAAGGCAATGGAGGATGGTCCAGGTGCTTGGGCCCCTGCACCCACATGGGAGACCAGGAGGAAGCACCAGGCTCCTAGCTTTGGATCGGTGTAGCTTCTGCCATAGCAGCCATTTCGGGGGGTGAACCAACAGAAGGAAGACCTTTCTCTCTGTCTTTCTCACTAACTCTATCTGTCAAATAAATTAAAAAAAAAGATTTTCATGCTCTTAATACTATTTTTAGACAGGAAGATAGAAATTAGCCTATGTGTGTGAAAGCAGCCATGGGAAACAAAACATGTGCTCTGCAGAAGGAATGCAGCAGCCTTAGAGGCAGGCCTGGGAAAGCAGCCCAGCACTTTACACTACAAAACCCTGCCCCTCCAATAAAGGCACACCAGCAGAAACCTGTTTGCTTGGTGCAAAGGAGGGTACTGAGTCTGATAACGTTACCTAATTTTGCACCTGAGAAATATTTTGTTCATGAGTGGGGTGTGTGTGTGTGTGTGTAGAAACAGTGAGAAGTAGACACCCAACCCTTAGAAATCCGAGTTATTATTAAGTCCTCCTCATAATCAACTTCATAGGGGCATCTGTCAAAATTTACAGTAGGTTTTTAAGAGAGCAAGGGAGCCCCAGGTCTCTGTTAGGCTGAGACAGAGCTGAAGGACACAGGTGCTGGAAGGTTTGAGGACCACCAGGAGGAATCAGAGAACTTAAGCACTGTCATTGATCTAGCGACAAGCCATGACATCTGAAACCAGAGACTGGCAACTCTGCCATGAATCACCACACCAAATTAATGGGGGAAAATGGTGATGAAGGAAGGTGCCTGGGGTGCCTGTCTCACAAGGAATTTCCATGTGGACAGGCAGTGAGCAAAGCAAGATTTATTTACATGAGAAAGCTCTTGCCACAGCAGCCACTAGGGGGTCTCCAAAGAGGGACACCTGAAAAATGGAGTGGAGTTTTTTAACCACGATTTGGATGAGCAGAATAATAACAGCTAACAATCTCATCAGAAGGACAGAATCATAATCTTGTCTAGCCTGCTCTTGTTAAAACCAAAAACCTTGGGAACTATGCAATAGGCAAATTCTCTTGGTAAAACTAGGTTAGAAGGGTGGGATTGTTAACTTCCCTTCTATTCTCATGATAAAACTAGAAACTCACTGGGCTGGCCCCTTGGCTCAACACGCTAATCCTCTGCCTTGCGGCACCAGCACACCGGGTTCTAGTCCCGGTCAGGGCACTGGATTCTGTCCCGGTTGCACCTCTTCCAGGCCAGCTTTCTGCTGTGGCCAGGGAGGGCAGTGGAGGATGGCCCAAGTGCTTGGGCCCTGCACCCCATGGGAGACCAGGGGAAGCACCTGGCTCCTGCCTTCAGATCAGGACGGTGCGCCAGCCACGGCGGCCATTGGAGGGTGAACCAATGGCCAAGGAAGACCTTTATCTGTCTCTTTCTCTCACTGTCCACTCTGCCTGTCAAAAAAACAAAAAACAAACAAACAAACAAAAAAAAAACTAGAAACTCACTGTCTTGCTAGTAGACAGGTCTTGCCCACTCTTAAAAGGACTCCTCATTAGGTCATCTAGTCCTTACACCAGCCACCCCCTGCCTTATGACCTCTTTATAAGCCCCCAAATACCCTCCTCCAACAGAATGGTACTCCTGTAACCACAATAAATGCATTTTTCCTTTTCAAATGTTTACCTTAATGAAGACACTAGAATTTCAAAAGCCCACTGAAAAAAGGAGATGATTAGGAATGGCAGGCTGTTGCCCCAACTGACAAAGAACCCTTCCCCCCTCCCCCAACTGAGGCAGAAAGCCCCTGGGGTTACACCCAGGACTCCTCTGACTGGGTGGTGGGATGTGCCTCAGAACAAAGCCTGAAAATCTGCATAATTGTCAAGTGAATAGACTGTTTTCTTTGAATCCTCACCCTCCAATTACCCTGTCTCTTTATTTATTTATTTTTTTTGACAGGCAGAGTGGACAGTGAGAGAGAGAGACAGAAAGGTCTTCCTTTGCCGGTGGTTCATCTTCCAATGGCCGCTGCAGCCGGCATGCTGTGGCCAGCACACCATGCTGGTCATGGTCTCCCATGGGGTGCAGGGCCCAAGCACTTGGGCCATCCTCCACTGCACTCCCTGGCCACAGCAGAAAGCTGGCCTGGAAGAGGTGCAACCGGGACAGAATCTGGCGCCCCGACCAGGACTAGAACCCAGTGTGCTGGCACCGCTAGGAGGAGGATTAGCCTGTTGAGCCATGGCGCCGGCCCACCCTGTCTCTTTAAAAAATCCTCTGTACTGGGTGGTTTGGTAGAAAAGCACCTGTTTGGATTGAGAGAAACTTCTTTTTCTTTCCCCAAGGCTGCTGCTGCCTTCTTGCAATAAACCTTTACCTCTGGCCATGCCTCATCTTTGGTGAATTGAAGCGGCGAGCATCAAGAGCTGGACTATTCCCTCGGTAACCACATTGGTGAGCTAGCCCAGAGGTCTGGGGTATATTCTTCAAGTGGCCTGACCCTCTCACGCTGGTAAGGAGGGCAGTGGCCACTTGTACTCCATCCCCAGAGCAGCTTGTGAGCTAATGTGGTGGTTGGGACTCTGGGGACATCCAGCAGCTGTCCTTTCTCTTCCTGCTGCGCATTAGCTACCTACTAGCACAATGGCTTCCATTTGTGTACGGAGTCAACAGCTCTGAGACTGAAATTTCTGTCTCTGCTCTTTGGGTTTATGGAATTGGGACCTGGCTTAGGTCATTTTTTGTGGTACTGGTTTGTGTGAAACTGGAGAAGACCCCATAAAATCCACACTAAATTGTAGCCCCCCCTTAAAGTTCCCTAGAAATGCTATCCGGGGTGCCACGTGTACTACCGGAATTTGGGGTGCCATACGATTTCACCACAGGCTTATGACTAAATCCCCAATATTAATAAGCCCAAGAGGGTTCTTGCCTAATATTTAGAGAAGAATTCTAAATACCGGTACAGATAAACGAGGCAGCATGGCACGTTTTAAGCTTTTATTTAGTGAGAAAGATGCATAGGAGAGTGAGAGCTATTTAAGGGAGAGAGGTGAGTAGGGTTCATACCAAGCACCAGGAACCAGCCACATGGATGAGCCTCTAGGCCAGGAAGCCTAGAGCACATGGCCAGAAGGCCATGCACCCTGGAGGTGCAGGGCTACAGCAAGCCCTGTCCTGGCAAGAGGCCAGGGAAGAAGAGCAGCCGGGGCCACACCCTGGCTGGGCTTTTAACCCACTTCCAAAGGGGAGTGGTTAATTAACCTGCTTGGCTGGTGGGCACCCAGGTGTGGGCAGGTAGGGGAATGAGGCCACACAGGGGCGTGGCAAAAGGCATCAGGTAGGGGCCTGAGGCCACACGGGGGCGTGGCAGAGGTGTGGTCTTCCAGCTCACAAACCTAATCTATCTTTACCCGTATGCTTGCCTGCTTCATGTGGGAGACAAGATTCCAAGATTTTTGCCTCAGCCCCTCTGTGAGGAAGATTGGGATATGGTTTGGAAGAGTACTCATGTGGTGAAATATGAGTGGTTCAATTTAATTTCCATCCAAAAGCACCTTGAGTTGCGTTGCGGCTGATTGAGCAGCTTACAGTTACCATCCTATTTCTAAGAAGAAAGTGGTGTTCTGTTGTCATACTGCATGGCCCGTGTATGTGTTAAAGTTAAGAGAAGGTGGCTGGTAAGTGGATTTTTAAAATATTTATTTCATTTGAAAGTCAGAGTTGAAGCAGGCAGGCATACAGCTTAAAATTGATTAGGTTTGTGAGCTGGAAGACCACGCCTTTGCCACGCCCCTGGGTGACCTCATCCCCCTACCTGGCCACATCTGGGTGCCTGCCAACCAGCCAATCAGGTTAATTAACCACTCCCCTTTGGAAGTGGGTTAAACTCCTAGGACATGATGTGTCTGGCCCTTCTCTTTCCCCTGACCTCTTGCCAGGAGGGGGCTTGCTGTAGCCCCGCGCCCTAGGCTTCCAGGCCTAGATACTCCTCCATGTAGCTGGTTCCTTGTGCTCAGTATGATCCCACATTGACCTCTCTTTCTTAAATAACGCTCTCTGCCTCTGCTTTGCTGCTGGTGATAAGCGGTGGAGAGCAGCTCAAAGTGCTTGCTGCATGTGGTTTTGGCCTGCTCTCTGAGTGGTATGGATACTACCCTGGTTTCCAGACTTTTCCCCTCTCTCCTACCTGAACTAAACCCTCACTTTCCTGGCTCCTTGATCTCTTACAAACCTATTGTAAATTTCCACAGATGCCTCTGATGAAATTGACTGTGAGGAACAAGAATTAATGCAATAAAAGGTGTTTTCTGAGCAGAGTGCCCACTGAGTCTGTAATGAGGATATAGTTATCTTTATGTATGTTGGTGTCCAGTACCATCACTGGGACTAGAGTTGCTTTCCAAATTAAATGCTCAAGTAAGTTTTTCAGGTTTCAACTGTGGAACAATAGGGTTAACTGAGGTTACTAACAGCAAGAAGTAATTCTATTTAATTGATTAGAACTTTTATTCATTTTTCTTTGGGAGTTTTAAAAAGGAGGAGTAACCATAATAAAACCATCTTCCTTCCCTTTTCGTTTTCACATTTTGTTATAGCAAAAACCATTTACTGATATTCTGAATTACCTGAATTTCTGAATTTCTTCTGTGTATCAGATAACACCACCATTCACAAGTTAAGCTTCTTGGTATTTGGATATCTGTTAGATGCTACTAAGAAAGTAGAGATGAGCTTTCTTTTTAAAGCTTTTGAGGTGGTGTCACAGAATAGCGTGTTGTAGATACAGTCAACTGCTTTGTTACCTTCCAACTAGGCATCTGTAAATCCTGAAACTTAAGATGGCAGGTGATGTCCTATAGACTCTGCTGTTCAGATTGGACACAACTGACAGAGTTTGTTCATTCTCTCTAAAAGTGATAGGGGATTTGTAGCTTAGTGGTTTTTTGTTTATTTCTAATTTGCTGCTGATAATGTATATGAATTTAACATTCTGTGTAAACTGTCATTTGTTACTGCACAGTTTATGCAGTGTTGCTTTGCCAAATAAAAGTTCAAAGTAAAAAAAAAATCAAGTTATCAAGGATAAGAAATATTTTTAATATTTATTTAAGTATTTGCAAAGCAGAATAACAGAGAGAGAGAGAGAGAGAGAGAGAGAGGTCCTCCATCCACAGGTTCCCTCCCCAGAGAGAGAGAGAGAGAGAGAGGTCCTCCATCCACAGATTCCCTCCCCAGAGGGCTACAATGGCTGGATCTTGCTGATCTGAAGCCAAGAGCCAGGACCCTCATCCAAGTCTCCCACATGGGTGCAGTGGCCAAAGGATTTGTGCCATCCTCCACTGCTTTTCTAGGGCATTTTGAACCAGTGCTCTTATGAAATGCCAGCACTGCAGGTGGAGGCTTAACCTACTATGCCACAGTGCTGGCCCCAATAAAAAGAATTCTAAATGAACTTACCAAAATTTAGAATTGTTTAAAGTTTTATTTATGTATTTGAAAGGCTGAGTTAGAGAGTGGGACAGACATCGTCAACCTACTGGTTCAATCCCAGATCTCTGCAGCAAGCAAGCACTGGGCCAGACTGAAGGCAGGAGCCTGGAGCTCCATTCAGGCCTCCTACATCAGTAGCAGGGGCCTAAACACTTGTGCCATTTTCCTCTGCTCTTCCCAGGCCATTAGCAGGGAGCTTGATCTGAAGTAGAGCAGCTGTGACATGTGACCCTATGGATGCCAGCATCACAGGTGGTGGCCTTACCCACAACATCACAATTCCAGCCCTGACATTAAAAATGTTCAAGGTTCAGCCAGCATCGTAGGTTAAGTGCAGTCTATCATACCTGCACCCCTTAAGAGTGCTTCTTTGAGTCCAGACTGCTGCACTTCTAATCTAGCACCCTGTGAATGTGCCTGGGATAGCAGAAGATGGCCCAAGTGCTGGGACCCCTGCCACACATGTGGGAGAACCACATGGATTTCCCTGGCTTCCGGCTTCTTCAATCTGTCCCAGCTCTGGCTGCAATCAGTTGGGAAGTGATCCCAATGATCACTTTCTCATTGTCTTTTTTGGAATTCTTTCAAATAAATAAAATCAGGATTTATACCCTATATTAAGTTAGTAATTTTTTTACAAAAATATAAATATTAATGATAATTTTTTGCAAGAGGTTTTTCATATTTGATTTCAAAGTCGAATAACTTTCTACAACACATTTATTTATTTGAAAGGCAGAGATACAAAGAGGGAAAGAAAGAGATCTTCCATCCAATGACACTACCCAAATGACTGGGGGTTGGGTCAGGCAGGAGCCAGGAGCTTCTTCTGGGTCTCCCATACAGGTTCAGGGGCTCAAGTACCACATTTCTCTGCTTTGCCCAGGTGCATTAGTAAAGAGCTGGATTGGAAGTTGAGCTGCTGGGGTTCAGCTGAGCTGGTACCCACATGAGGTGCTGGCACTGAGGTGGAGGCTTAGCCTTCTATGCCACAGTGCCTGCCCCAGTCTAATAACTTTAAAAAATTTTGAGAGAGAGAAAGAGAGGGAGAGGTAGAGTGAAATGTCTTCCATCTACTAGTTCACTCTTCAAATACCCACAATGGCTGGAGCTGAGCCAATCCAGAACAGGAGCCAGGAGCTTCTTGCAGATCCCCCAAGCTCAAGCACATCTTGCACTGCTTTCCTAAGATTAGCCTACAATGCCCCTCTAAATAACATTTTCAACCATCTAGTCAACTGCATCTTCTTGTTTTTTATTGTTTTTATTTATTTGACAGAGTTAGACAGTGAGAGAGACAGAAAGGTCTTCCTTCCATTGCTTCACCCCCAAATGGCTGCTACGGCTGTTGCTGTGTGGATCCGAAGCCAGGAGCCAGGTGCTTCCTCCCTGTCTCCCAGGTCTCCCATGTGGGTGCAGGGGTCCGTGCACTTGGGGCATCCTCCACTGCCTTCCTGGGCCACAGAAGAGAGCTGGACTGGAAGAGGAGCAACTGGGACTATACCCAGCACCCATACGGGTTGCCAGCACTGCAGGTGGAGGGTTAACCAAGTGAGCCACCAACTGCTTTTCTAGGATTAGCCTACTACGCTACAGTGCCTGGCCCCTCTATCTCCTCAACTGTAATTTTTTAAAATTTCCATTTGATTGACTCCTTCCCAACAACTAGCCATCTCTTATAAGCTATTTTCTCCTCCTTTATTGTTTAGTTATGGCCTGTCATTAAAAATGCTTGTCCTTACAGCTGACATTGTGGCACAGCAGGTTAAGATGCTGCCTGTGATGGCAGCAACCCATATGAGCACTGGTTTGATTCCTCGTGGCCCACTTCTGATTCATCTCCTAGCTAATCCACCTGGCACACAGGAGAGGATGGCCCAAATCTTTGGGACCCTGCACCCACGTGGGAGACCTGGATGAGTCTCCTGGCAGTGGCTTCTGCCGGGCCCAGTTCTGGTTGTAGTGGCCATTTAGCTAATGAACTAGCAGATGGAAGATCTTTCTCTCTCTCTCTGTAACTCTACCTTTGTAATTAATAAATCTTAAAGAGAAATTTTTATCTTAGAGACTAGGATACTAAGAGTACCTAATTTTTTTTGTTAAAGATTTTTTCATTTGTAAGCCAGAGTTCACAGAGGGAGAGAAGAGACAGAGATCTTTGGTCTACTGGTTCATTCCCCAGATGGCCACAATGGCTGGAGCTGAGCCACAATGGCCAGGAGCTTCTTCTGGATCTCACACCTGAGTGGCAGGGGCCCAAGGACTTGGCCATTTTTCATTATGTTCCTTGGCACATTAGCAGGGATCTGGATCTGAAATGGAATAGTCAGGACTGGAACAAGTGCCCATGTAGGATGGGATGCCTGTGTCACAGGGGCTGGCTTTACACAACATGCCACAACACTGGCCCCTATACTTGACTTTTCTAGATGTATTTAAACTGTTCTATGGAGTTTTATGCTTTTGTTTCTAAGATATGGTATTGTCTTTTTTGTTAAAGATTTATATATTCATTTGAAAGGCAGAGTTACAGAGAGGCAGAGAGAGTGCTGGTTCACTCCCCAAAAGGCTGCAATGGCTGGAGTTCTGCCAGTCTGAAGCCAGGAGCCAGGAACATCTTTTGGGTCTCCAACACTAGTGCAGAGAGGCTAAGTACTCGGGCCATCTACTGCTTTTCCAGGCCATAGCAGAGAGCTGGATCAGAAGTAGAGCAGTCCTATGGGAGTCAGGCACTGCAGGTGGTGGCTTTACCTGCAGTGCCACAGCACCGGCCTCGGGTGTACTTGTTTCTAAGTGTTCTCATTCTTTTATAAGGTTGAATGCTTACAGCCTGCACACATACTATTTCAATGTCTAAGTTGGGGTATCTTTCCACTAGGTTTAACTTCTAAGTTATCTGGGGGAGCTTCCCATTAGAAGAAGCACAGTACAAAAGGATTTTCTTCATCTTTTGGTAGCTAATTACATGAGGGAAAGAAATTTTGTGTTTTGTCAAGATAATCTCATGTATTTTCTATCTTTGGGTTTAGAAAACTGAATGTTAAGAATTGATTTTTAATATCTTTTAAGTGTATCTTTCTACTAATCAAATATTAAATATACTTAATATGTAATAAATATATTTAAACATAATTTGACTCTATATAAGTGAATGATTATTGTCTCATAAAATGATCAGAGATCCTATGTTAACCAAGTATTTTTTAATTTTTGATATCTTTGACATTTTTTTCAAAATCAAAGTTCTAAACTGCTTTGACCTTGATTTCTTTGTGGATCCCTGGGAATCAACAAAAGATGTAGTTTTCAACTTGCAGAGATGATGGTTAATTAGGCTCCCTTTACCTGAAAAGTATTATCTAGTTGTAATATCATAAATTTCAAGTTGTTACATTGATATAGAAATGCTATTGATGTGAGTTTCCCAGGGGTTAGGTAACATGGAGAAGTCCAATGGTGAAATCTAACAAGCTGCTGTTCTTCAAAAAGCAGAGGGGGGTTCCTTGGGTACTTTAGAAGAATTTTGAAATTGCTCCAGTGCTATCATTGCCTGAAATGATGAACTGGTTTGTAAAATACTGCTGTGCTTTTTCAAATCCTGTGGGCATCTCCTTTGCTAAATTGCTAAATTACTTTAAACATTTCAATTGTGATGATTTGTCTTTGTCATTCACAGTTCTAGTTCTTCTCCAGGAAGATTTATATTCATAAGACCATTAAAAATTATTATAAATATGGGTTTCTTATGGAAGATCAATGGGGTAACCATGAATTTCTAGAATTCTGAAAAATAAAACAGAATCGTGAAACTGCTAATGGAGATCAAAAGAGAAAAAAAAGAGAAAAAAGTAATTATAGGAGACTCAATGAACTGGTGAAATTTGTGGGTTTTTAATGTCTTAGTTAAGACATTATTCTATTTTTTAAAATGATTTATTTATTTATTTGAAAAGCAGTGTTACAGAGAGGCATGGGTAGAGAGGTTTTCCATCCACTGGTTCACTCCCCAAATGGCCATAATGGCCTGAGCTGGGCCAATCCGAAACCAGTAGCCAGCAGCTTCTTCAGGGTCTCTCACATGGGTGCAGAGGCCCAAGGGCTTGAGCCATCTTCTGCTTTTCCAGACCACCCCAGAGAGTTGGATCAGAAGTGGAGCAGCCAGGACTTGATTTGAATCAGTGGCCATATGCGATGCCGGCACTGAAGGGGGAGGTTTATTTAACATTTTAGGCCCCAATGAGGGCAACCTCTAATAACATTTTCAATCATCTTCTGAAGTGCAGCTTTTTTTGTTTCCATTTGATTGACTGCTTTCAAATTTCTAGTCCTCTCCTGTAAGCTATTTTCTCCTCCTTTACTGTGGCCTGAGTTAGAAACGCTTACCTTTATGACATTGTGGCATAGCAGGTTAAGCTGCTGCCAGTGACAGTAGCAACCCATATGGGCACTGGTCTGATTCCGGGTGGCCCGATTCTGATCCATCTCCTAGCTAATGCACCTGGGAAAGCAGGAGAGGATGGCCTAAGTCCTTGGGTCTCTGTACCCCTGTAGGAGACAAGGATGAAGCTTCTGTCTGTGGCTTCAGCCTGGCCCATCCCTGTAGTGGTGGCCATTGGGGAAGTGAACCAACAGATGGAAGGTCTCTTTGTTTTCTCTCTCTGTAACTCTGCCTTTAAAATAAATAAATAAATGTTAAAAATGTTAATAAGAAATGTTAAAATGTTTACATTAGAAGCCTAGGATAATAAGAGGGCTTGATTATTTACATCTGTGTTTTTCAAGATTTCTTAATTTGAAAAATAAGATTTGGGTAGGGTAGCTTGATATCATGGTGCAGAGGCTGTAGGCTCTTGGTGGGAGAAGCATCCCTTGCTATGTGCCAGAAGCACAGCACTGTGTCTTTTACACAAAGTGGGGAGCACCACACATTCCTTTCTCCACCCTACTCCACTTCACTCTTTGTTTCTTCTGCCTTTTTTGGCTCCAGTTTTCTCTGATTTTGCTTTTTGGTTTCTTAAGGTAGAATTGTAGATAATTGATTTCATATCTTACTATGAAATATAGATCTTTACAGCTATTTCCTCCTAAGCCTTGCTTTGCATTTATTCCATTAATTTGTGTTGTACTTTGATTCTAATCATCTTACATCTGAATTTCCCATGTGGTTTCTTCAATAAGTCACTGTCCATTTAGGAATATGATTCTTATTTACTACAAGTTTGAAGAATTCTTCAATATCTTTCTGGTTTTGGTTTCCAGGGATGTAAATTTTTAATTTTTTTTTTATTTGAGGAACTAAGAGACAGAGCAAAAAGGAGATCCCTGTGCTTCTCTCTCCCATCAACTGACTTTCTCCAGCTACCACAATACCTGGACTCCACTCGCCTAAGGCCTAGCACTTAGAACTCAAGCCGGGTTTGTACCATGGATAGAAAGGGCTCCAGGTACTTGGCCCATTCTTGGCTCTTTCTTTTTCTTTTAGAAAGCTTTTATTTAATGAATACACATTTCATAGGTACACCTTTAGGAATATAGCAGTTCTTCCCCCCTTCCCACCCTCGCACCCCCACTCCTGTCCCACCTTCTACTCCCTCTGCTAGCCCATTCTTCATAAAGATTCATTTGTAATTATCTTTATATACAGAAGGCCAACTCTGTACTAAGTAAAGATTTCAACAGTTTGCAGAGACACACAATGTCTAAAGTACTTTTGAAGATGCGTTTTACTGTTAATTCTCATAGCACAACTCATTAAGGACAGAGGTCCTACATAGGGAGTAAGTACACAGTGACTCCTATTGTTGATTTAACAATTGACACTTTTATTTATGATGTCAGTGATCACCTGAGGCTCTTGTCATGAGCTGCCAAAGCTATAGAAGCCTTTTGAGTCCACAAACTCTGTTACTATGTAGACAGGGCCATAAGAAAAGTGGAAAGTTCTCTCTAGCCTTCTGAAAAAGGTACCTCCTTTGATGTCCTCTTCTTTCCACTGGGGTCTCACTCACAGAGATCATTTATGTAGATTTTCTTTTTTCTACACTGTCTTGGATTTCCATGCCTAAAATGCTCTCATGGGATTTTTAGCTAGATGCTGATGTCATTGTGCTGTTTAGGGCATGTGTCATTCTATGAGTCTGCTGTGTGGCCTGCTTTCCATGTTGGATCATTCTCTCCTTTTTAATTCTATCTATTGTTATTAGTAGACACTTGATCTTGTTTATGTGATCCCTTTGAGCCTATCTATATGAACAGTTACACATTTGTTTTTTAAGGATTTATTTTTCTATTTAAAAGTCAGTTACGCACAGAGAAGCAGAGAGAGAGAGAGAGGGGGAGGTCTTCTATCCAATGGTTCACTCCCTAGTTGGCTGCAACAGCTAGAGCTCTGCCGACCCAGAGCCAGGAGCTTCTTCCAGGTCCCCCACATAGGAGCAGGGGCCCAAAGACTTGGGCCATCTTCTACTGCTTTTCCAGGGCATAACAGAACTAGATTGGAAGTGGAGCAATCGGGATTCAAACCGGTGCCCATATGGGATGCCAGCACTGGAGGTGGGACTTGAAGTGGTGCCCTTGTGGAATTCCAACACTGCAGAAGGGTGGCTTTACCCTCTAAGCCGTGGCCCCAGCCCCTTCTATATGTATTGTTTTCATCATTCAGCTTTTGAACTCTTTGTATCCCTGACCTGTTTTTTTTTTTTTTTTTTGGGGGGGGGGCACTGCTGTGTTAAACCAAGATAAACTGCAGCTTACAGCACTGGCATCCCATACAGGCCCAGGTTCAAGTCCCAGCTGCTCCATTTCCAATCCAGCTCCTGGCTAATGTGCCTGGAAAAGCAGCAGAAGATGACCCAAGTACTTGGACACCTGCACCCACATATGAGACCCAGAATAAGCCTGTGCTTCCTGGCTTTGGATTGGCACAGCTCTGTCTGTTGTGGCCATCTGGAGAGTGAACCAGTGGATGGAAGATCTATATCTCTTCTCTCTAACTCTGCCTTTCAATTTAACAAATCTTCAAGAATCATTTTTGTCCTACTGTGAAATCATTAAACATTTCTCTTTATATTAATACACATTGTATTGTTCCTAGCTTTTTTAGTGTAGCCTGGTAATCTTTTTGCCTTTTCTTTTTTTTTTTGACAAGCAGTGTGGATAGTGAGAGAGGGAGAGACAGAGAGAAAGGTCTTCCTTTTTGCCGTTGGTTCACCCTCCAATGGCCGCTGCAGCCAGCACATCTCTCTGATCCGAAGCCAGGAGCCAGGTGCTTCTCCTGGTCTCCCATGCGGGTGCAGGGCCCAAGGACTTGGGCCATCCTCCACTGCCTTCCCGGGCCATAGCAGAGAGCTGGCCTGGAAGAGGGGCAACCGGGACAGAATCCGGTGCCCCAACCAGGACTAGAAGCCGGTGTGCCAGCTCTGCAAGGCGGAGGATTAGCCTGTTAAGCCATGGCGCCAGCCAATCTTGCCTTTTTAAACTATTCAACTGAGAAATAGCTATAGATACCTGTGGAATACAACGCAATCATTTGATGAGTGTTAATTCTGGAATTGTCTAATCAGAATAACTCATTCATCACCTCCTATACTGTATGGTGAGTACTTTCAAAAGCCTCTCTTAACAAGCTGAAATATGAAATACAGCATTGTAGTTTCCATGCTTTGCAGTACAGCTGTAGACTCATTTCTCCTGTCTACTGGAAACTTTGTGCCCCATGACCAATGTATCTCCTTTGTCCTTACCCCACCATTTCTCCCCTCACTCGTTGGTAACCACAATTCTCTACTGACATGCATTTCACAGGTGTACTCTGGCAAGCCCAAAACTGGGGACAGGGAGGTCGGGGCTTAGTCTCCACCCTTAGCACAGGCAAGCACCCACCGGGCCCACTGGAGTGGTGGTGCTCTGCTATCCATGTCCCTCCCCCAGCTGTGATCAGGTGCCTAGGACAGCTGCTATTCTCCTATTGGAGCTCCCTCCCACAGCCATGGCTGGGCACCCAGCTGTGGCCCAGGCAAGCCATGGCAGGGTGGGTATGGATCATGGATGGATGGGAGTGATGGGTGAGGGTGTGTAGTGCAGGAAGATGAAGATGGTTAGGAATCATGGGAAGCAAGCCCTTAACCATGTTACCATTTTTCCTTGTAATAAATTTTGGGAAATCATTAAAATCCCCTAAATGTCCCACCACTCTGGTAGGTAGATTTGTAACTTCTACAGACTGCCACTATTTCTAAGGTATGCTAACTAGATACAATGCTGGGAGTTCTCTCACCTCATCTTAACTCTCACATCATGCTATCCATAGCACCCATGCTGAGTTAGGTCTTGGAATTCTTGGTAATAAAGAAGCAATAGGACTCAGAATACGGACTCAAAAATCTAGAAAAGTGAAATATTTAAAAATATGAACACTGCCAACCAAGGCTGCCTGATCACTCTGCAAAAGCCCACAACAGCCAGGGTGCTATCTATGAAAGCCAGGATGCAGGGACTCCATGTGGGTTTCCATGCAGATGGCAAAAATCCAAGTTTTTGCACCATGACCTGTTGACTCAAAAGAACACTTGTGGTGCCGGTGCTGTTGGTGTCATGAGTAAAGTCACCACCTGCATTGCCAGCAATCCATATGGGCATCAGATTGAGTTCTGGCTGCCCGCTTCCAATCCAGCTCTCTGTTATGGCCTGAGAAAGTAGAAGATGGCCCATGGCCTTGGGCCCTTGTGCCTGTGTGGGAGGGAGACCTGGAAGAAGCCCCTGGCTCCTGGTTTTGGATCAGTGTAGCTCTAGCCATTGCAGCCACCTGGGGAGTGAACCAGCAAATGGAAGACCTCTCTCTCTGTCTCTGTGTCTCTGTAACTATGCATTTTAAATAAATAACTAAAACTTTAAAAAATAACTTAAAAAAATACTTGAAGTAAGTTGGTTTGGAGGTCTGAAATAGCCAGGAGACACACCAAGCACTCTGATATAAATGTGGTATGTCCAGAGAAGTAGCTTAACCTAGTGTATCATGATGCCTACGCTTCCAATGTCTGGTTTGTGCAGCCTGTGACCTAGGCCCCATGTGTCCAACAGGCAAGTCTCAGGCTGCTCCACATGATTACTGTACAAGAAGGCAAACTCCCAAAGGCAAAATACTTTTCAAATTATGTTGGTATCATATTGACTGTTGTCTCATGGGCTAGAACAAAAGTGAACTGGAAAATGTCAGGGGTCCCTGTGGAGAAGAATTCTATCAAGGTTTGTATACAGAGAGGAGTGTCATTGAACAGTTAAAGAAAGCTGTAATAGATATATTATGTCGATTTTTCCTATACATATAATTGTGGCCAAAAACTAACTTTGAGCTGTATACTTTAATGGAATTTTAGATACATAAAAACGAGAGATGCTGCAAGGAAAACAGTTAGTATTGCCTGAGTAATTTTCTGTGTAATATAGATACTAATGAAAACAGGTTTCTTTTTGGTGTACTGCTAATTAATTGGACAATCCTGATGAATAGTATAAATTATTTAGGCAGTGACTTTTTTTATGATTTATTTATTTATTTATTTCAAAGGCTGTTACAGAGAGGCAGAGGCAGAAAGAGAGATGGTTTTACATCTGCTGATCACTCCCCAAATGGCCTCATTGGCTGAGGCTGGGCCAATCTGAAGCCAGGAGCCTGGAGATTTTTTCCAAATCTCCCATGTTGGTGCAAGGGACCCAAGGACTTGGGTCTTCTCTCCCCTCTCCTCCTCTTCCCTCCCCTCCCCTCCCCTCCCCTCATTTGACAGGTAGGGTGTGGGGGAAGCTGAATCGGAAAGGCCTAGAGGAACTTCCTGAGCCTGCCTCAAATTTGAAAACCTGTCTTTAAGTTTCAATTCCCTGGTAGCAAACACCCCAGCCCCAGGGTGCTTCTCCCTAAGGATCATTAAGGTGGTACAATAGGAGTTGCTAAGGCCCTTTTGCATCACAACACCCCACCCCTTGCCCACATGCCCTCATCCACTCTGTACCATCCAACCTGTACCTCAGCTATATACACCACCTCTCTTTTTTTTGACAGGCAGAGTGGGTAGTGAGAGAGAGAGAGAGAGAGAGAGAGACAGAGAGAAAGGTCTTCCTTTTTTGCCGTTGGTTCACCCTCCAGTGGCCACTGCGGCCAGCACATCTCTCTGATCTGAAGCCAGGAGCCAGGTGCTTCTCCTGGTCTCCCATGCGTGTGCAGGGCCCAAGGACTTGGGCCATCCTCCACTGCCCTCCCGGGCCATAGCAGAGAGCTGGCCTGGAAGAGGGGCAACCGGGAATAGAAGCTGGTGTGCTGGCGCCGCAAGGTGGAGGATTAGCCTGGTAAGCCACGGCGCCTGCCTATACAACCTCTCTTTTACAATAAAGTGAGACCCTGCTTCGACTGGGCTCCACACCGCGCCTGATTGTCCCCTGGGTTTGGGGAAGGCTGAGTGGCAGGTGGCGCACTTTCCCCTCCTCGGTTAAGGCAAGCCGTGGGCAGCCTGCCTAATTCTCCGGCAGTGGTGAGGAACAGTCACCACAGAAGGGTTATAGACCGTGAGAGAGAGAGACAAAGAGAAAGGTCTTCCTTCCATTGGTTCACCCTGCAAATGGCCACCATAGCTGGAGCTGCGCCAACCTGAAGACAGGAGCCAGGTGACCCTTTCTGGTCTCCCACATGGGTGCAGGAGCCCAAGCACCGGGGCCATTCTCCACTGCCCTCCCGGGCCACAGCAGAGAGCTGTACTGGAAGAGAAGCAACTGGGACTAGAACCAGTGCCCATGTGGGATGCCAGTCCTGCAGGTGGAAGATTAACCCAGTGTGCCACAGTGCTGGTCCCAGGACTTGGGTTTTCATCCACTGCTTTCCCAGTCCATAGCAGAGAGCTAGATCAGAAGTGGAGCAGGTAGGACTCAATTTGGTGTCCATGTGAGATGCCCACACTGCAGCAGGAAGCTTTACTCACTACCCCACAGTGATGGCCCTGGCACTGATTATTTTTTTTTTACAGAATTGGTAACAAATGAATATTTTAATTAGCCTAACAATAGTTTCTGTTTAACCTGAGGGATTGGTAGAGTTGTGTGTGCTCTTTCAGGGCCTTGCTGCTCTTCCCATGTGTAAAGCCTATATTCCCCCATAGGGCGGGTACTTTATTTCTGTTGCCCAGCTAATATGCCCATTTGTCTCTATGCCTTTCCTTCATGATCTTGCTAGCACAATGGAATCTAGGGAGAATCTAGACTATTTGTCTCACCACTCTCTCTGAATAATTTCTCTTGCAGATAAGATCCTGGAGAAATCTTCATGTACCCAAGCCTAACAAAAAAGAATATGTTGCCAGTAAGTTGTTTATTCCTCAGCTTCTTTCACATTGTATTTATTTTTGACAGGCAGAGTTAGAAACAGGCAGAGAGAGAGAGAAAGGTTTTTCTTCCATTGGTTTACCCCCCAAATGGTCGCTACGGCTGGCACGCTGTGCCAATCCGAAACCAGGAGCCAGATACTTCCTGCTGGTCTCCCATACATGTGCGGGGCCCAAGGACTTGGGCCATCCTCCACTGCCTTCCCAGGCCACAGCAGAGAGCTGGACTGAAAGAGGAGCAAGCGGGACAGAATCTGGCACCCCAACCGGGACTAGAACCCAGGGTACCAGCACCGCAGGCAGAGGATTACCCTAGTGAGCTGCGGTTCCGGCCTACATTGTATTTTAAGATGTTTATAAGATTTAGTTAGGTTGGAAAAGCATAAAGAAATATAATTCAGAATCAGGACAAATTGAGCATGGCTGCAAGATTTAAAGCCATCTGAGCTGAATGCACATTGGTTTCAATTTTTGTTATTGTCATAGCTTCAATATGTTTTACATGGTTCTAGTGGAAACTTACAGAAGAATCGAAGAGCTGGCGCCGTGGTACAGCAGGTTAAGGCCCTGGCCTGAAGCGCCGGTATCCCATATGGGCACTAATTCTACTCCTGGATGTTCCTCTACCAATCCAGCTCTCAGCTATAGCCTAGGATAGCAGTAGAAGATGGAAGCTGAGGGGGACCGCCGGCTCCAAAACCCAAAACGCGCTGCGGCCTCCAGGGAGGGACACAGGGGACACAAGTGGCTGTGTGGCTTGCAGTGCCCGACCAGAGGGAGGGAGGTTGGCTGGCTGCTGAGGCGCAGCAGGTGTCAGCCCTTCGGGAAGTGCCCGTGGATGCTTCGGGAATGGGGCCTCCAACAAAGAACCCCCGTTCCCTGTGGCTGAAGCCGGCCAGGGGGCTCCAGGGTCGGGTGCGCCGCGGGCCTGGGGGGCTTCTTGCCTGTGTGCAGGGCTTCTACGCACAAGGTGGCACCTCATCCCGGCCCAAGGGTGGTGGCAGGAACCCAGGTGGCGCTCGGGGACTCAGCAGGGCCTGCCCCCGGGGCCTGCCCGCAACACCTGATTGCCCGCGGGCGTGTCCGTCCACCCTCAAAAAGTTCTGCTGGGACAGCCCTGACCGAGCTCCGAGCTCCTCGCCCTTGGACCGCCCCAGTGGGCTTCAGGAGTGGGTGTGTGCCAGCAGCAGCCCTCCCCAGTCAACCACCATGCGTCGGCCCCACCCGACAAGCCCCTAGGGCGGGCGGGGCTTCCCAGGGGGCCTATTTGCAACGCCGGGGAGCGCGGGGCAGTTCGTGTGTGTGGCCCGGGGACACCCGCAGGTGTGTGTGCTCCCCCCGTGGCCGGCCGAGGCGGCTAGCCAGCACCTGGGGGCTGTTGGCAGCGCCCCTGGGCAGCCTCCTAGAGCCAGGGGTCTGGCAGGCTCCGGGGCAATGGACTACGGAAGCCGAGAGGGGCCCGTCCGCGCCAAAACCCAAAACGTACTGCGGCCTCCAGGGAGGGACACAGGGGACACAAGTGGCTGTGTGGCTTGCAGTGCCCGACCAGAGGGAGGGAGGTTGGCTGGCTGCTGAGGCGCAGCAGGTGTCAGCCCTTCGGGAAGTGCCCGTGGATGCTTCGGGAATGGGGCTGCCAACTCAGAACCCCCGTTCACTGTGCCTGCATCCGGCCAGGGGGCTCCAGGGTCGGGTGCGCCGCGGGCCTGGGGGGCTTCTTGCCTGTGTGCAGGGCTTCTACGCACAAGGTGGCACCTCATCCCGGCCCAAGGGTGGTGGCAGGAACCCAGGTGGCGCTCGGGGACTCAGCAGGGCCTGCCCCCGGGGCCTGCCCGCAACACCTGATTGCCCGCGGGCGTGTCCGTCCACCCTCAAAAAGTTCTGCTGGGACAGCCCTGACCGAGCTCCGAGCTCCTCGCCCTTGGACTGCCCCAGTGGGCTTCAGGAGTGGGTGTGTGCCAGCAGCAGCCCTCCCCACTCACCCACCTTGCGTCGGCCCTGCCCGACAAGCCCCTAGGGTGGGCGGGGCTTCCCAGGGGGCCTATTTGCAATGCCAGGAAGCGCAGGGCAGTCCGTGTGTGCGCGGCCTGGGGACACCTGCAGGAGTGTGTGCTCCCCCTTGGCCGGCTGCTGCGGCTAGCCAGCACCTGGGGGCTGTTGGCAGCGCCCCTGGGCAGCCTCCTAGAGCCAGGGGTCTGGCAGGCTCCGGGGCAAATGGACTACGGAAGCCGAGAGGGGCCCGTCCGCGCCAAAACCCAAAACACACTGCGGCCTCCAGGGAGGGACACAGGGGACACAAGTGGCTGTGTGGCGTGCAGTGCCCGACCAGAGGGAGGGAGGTTGGCTGGCTGTTGAGGCGCAGCAGGTGTCAGCCCTTCGGGAAGTGCCCGTGGATGCTTCGGGAATGGGGCCTGCCAACTCAGAACCCCCGTTCCCTGTGGCTGCATCCGGCCAGGGGGCTCCAGGGTTGGGTGCGCCGCGGGCCTGGGGGGCTTCTTGCCTGTGTGCAGGGCTTCTACGCACAAGGTGGCACCTCATCCCGGCCCAAGGGTGGTGGCAGGAACCCAGGTGGCGCTCGGGGACTCAGCAGGGCCTGCCCCCGGGGCCTGCCCGCAACACCTGATTGCCCGCGGGCGTGTCCGTCCACCCTCAAAAAGTTCTGCTGGGACAGCCCTGACCGAGCTCCGAGCTCCTCGCCCTTGGACTGCCCCAGTGGGCTTCAGGAGTGGGTGTGTGCCAGCAGCAGCCCTCCCCACTCACCCACCTTGTGTAGGCCCTGCCCTACAAGCCCCTAGGGCGGGCGGGGCTTCCCGGGGGGCCTATTTGCAAGGCCGGGAAGCGCGGGGCAGTCCGTGTGTGCGCGGCCTGGGGACACCTGCAGGAGTGTGTGCTCCCCCTTGGCCGGCTGCTGCGGCTAGCCAGCACCTGGGGGCTGTTGGCAGCGCCCCTGGGCAGCCTCCTAGAGCCAGGGGTCTGGCAGGCTCCGGGGGCAAATGGACTACGGAAGCCGAGAGGGGCCCTTCCGCGCCAAAACCCAAAACGCGCTGCGGGCTCCAGGGAGGGACACAGGGGACACAAGTGGCTGTGTGGCTTGCAGTGTCCGAACAGAGGGAGGGAGGTTGGCTGGCTGCTGAGGCGCAGCAGGTGTCAGCCCTTCGGGAAGTGCCCGTGGATGCTTCGGGAATGGGGCTGCCAACTCAGAACCCCCGTTCACTGTGGCTGCATCCGGCCAGGGGGCTCCAGGGTCGGGTGCGCCGCGGGCCTGGGGAGCTTCTTGCCTGTGTGCAGGGCTTCTACGCACAAGGTGGCACCTCATCCCGGCCCAAGGGTGGTGGCAGGAACCCAGGTGGCGCTCGGGGACTCAGCAGGGCCTGCCCCCGGGGCCTGCCCGCAACACCTGATTGCCCGCGGGCGTGTCCGTCCACCCTCAAAAAGTTCTGCTGGGACAGCCCTGACCGAGCTCCGAGCTCCTCGCCCTTGGACTGCCCCAGTGGGCTTCAGGAGTGGGTGTGTGCCAGCAGCAGCCCTCCCCACTCACCCACCTTGCGTCGGCCCTGCCCGACAAGCCCCTAGGGCGGGCGGGGCTTCCCAGGGGGCCTATTTGCAACGCCAGGAAGCGCAGGACAGTCCGTGTGTGCGCGGCCTGGGGACACCTGCAGGAGTGTGTGCTCCCCCTTGGCCGGCTGCTGCGGCTAGCCAGCACCTGGGGGCTGTTGGCAGCGCCCCTGGGCAGCCTCCTAGAGCCAGGGGTCTGGCAGGCTCCGGGGGCAAATGGACTACGGAAGCCGAGAGGGGCCCGTCCGCGCCAAAACCCAAAACGCGCTGCGGCCTCCAGGGAGGGACACAGGGGACACAAGTGGCTGTGTGGCGTGCAGTGCCCGACCAGAGGGAGGGAGGTTGGCTGGCTGCTGAGGCGCAGCAGGTGTCAGCCCTTCGGGAAGTGCCCGTGGATGCTTCGGGAATGGGGCCTGCCAACTCAGAACCCCCGTTCCCTGTGGCTGCATCCGGCCAGGGGGCTCCAGGGTCGGGTGCGCCGCGGGCCTGGGGGGCTTCTTGCCTGTGTGCAGGGCTTCTACGCACAAGGTGGCACCTCATCCCGGCCCAAGGGTGGTGGCAGGAACCCAGGTGGCGCTCGGGGACTCAGCAGGGCCTGCCCCCGGGGCCTGCCCGCAACACCTGATTGCCCGCGGGCGTGTCCGTCCACCCTCAAAAAGTTCTGCTGGGACAGCCCTGACTGAGCTCCGAGCTCCTCGCCCTTGGACCGCCCCAGTGGGCTTCAGGAGTGGGTGTGTGCCAGCAGCAGCCCTCCCCAGTCAACCACCATGCATCGGCCCCACCCAACAAGACCCTAGGGCGGGCGGGGCTTCCCAGGGGGCGTATTTGCAACGCCGGGAAGCGCGGGGCAGTTCGTGTGTGCGGCCCGGGGACACCCGCAGGTGTGTGTGCTCCCCCCGTGGCCGGCCGAGGCGGCTAGCCAGCACCTGGGGGCTGTTGGCAGCGCCCCTGGGCAGCCTCCTAGAGCCAGGGGTCTGGCAGGCTCCGGGGGCAAATGGACTACGGAAGCCGAGAGGGGCCCTTCCGCGCCAAAACCCAAAACGCGCTGCGGGCTCCAGGGAGGGACACAGGGGACACAAGTGGCTGTGTGGCTTGCAGTGCCCGACCAGAGGGAGGGAGGTTGTCTGGCTGCTGAGGCGCAGCCGGTGTCAGCCCTTCGGGGAACTGCCCGTGGATGCTTCGGGAATGGGGGCTGCCAACTCAGAACCCCCGTTCCCTGTGGCTGCAGCCAGCCAGGGGGCTCCAGGGTCGGGCGCGCCCGCGGGCCTAGGGGCTTCTTGCCTGTGTGCAGGGCTTCTACGCACAAGGTGGCACCTCATCCCGGCCCAAGGGTGGTGGCAGGAACCCAGGAGGCGCTCGCGGACTCAGCAGGGCCCGCCCCTGGGGCCAGGGGTCTGGCAGGCTCCAGGGCAAATGGACTACGGAAGCCGAGAGGGGCCCGTCCGCGCCAAAACCCAAAACGCGCTGCGGCCTCCAGGGACACAGGGGACACAAGTGGCTGTGTGGCTTGCAGTGCCCGACCAGAGGGAGGGAGGTTGTCTGGCTGCTGAGGCGCAGCCGGTGTCAGCCCTTCGGGGAACTGCCCGTGGATGCTTCGGGAATGGGGGCTGCCAACTCAGAACCCCCGTTCCCTGTGGCTGCAGCCAGCCAGGGGGCTCCAGGGTCGGGCGCGCCCGCGGGCCTAGGGGCTTCTTGCCTGTGTGCAGGGCTTCTACGCACACGGTGGCACCTCATCCCGGCCCAAGGGTGGTGGCAGGAACCCAGGAGGCGCTCGCGGACTCAGCAGGGCCCGCCCCTGGGGCCAGGGGTCTGGCAGGCTCCAGGGCAAATGGAGTACGGAAGCCGAGAGGGGCCCGTCTGCGCCAAAACCCAAAACGCGCTGCGGCCTCCAGGGACAGGGGACACAAGTGGCTGTGTGGCTTGCAGTGCCCGACCAGAGGGAGGGAGGTTGTCTGGCTGCTGAGGCGCAGCCGGTGTCAGCCCTTCGGGGAACTGCCCGTGGATGCTTCGGGAATGGGGGCTGCCAACTCAGAACCCCCGTTCCCTGTGGCTGCAGCCAGCCAGGGGGCTCCAGGGTCGGGCGCGCCCGCGGGCCTGGGGGGCTTCTTGCCTGTATGCAGGGCTTCTACGCACAAGGTGGCACCTCATCCCGGCCCAATGGTGGTGGCAGGAACCCAGGAGGCGCTCGGGGACTCAGCAGGGCCCGCCCCTGGGGCCAGGGGTCTGGCAGGCTCCGGGGGCAAATGGACTACGGAAGCCGAGAGGGGCCCGTCCGCGCCAAAACCCAAAACGCGCTGCGGCCTCCAGGGAGGGACACAGGGGACACAAGTGGCTGTGTGGCTTGCAGTGCCCGACCAGAGGGAGGGAGGTTGGCTGGCTGCTGAGGCGCAGCCGGTGTCAGCCCTTCGGGAAGTGCCCGTGGATGCTTCGGGAATGGGGCCTGCCAACAAAGAACCCCCCTTCCCTGTGGCTGCATCCGGCCAGGGGGCTCCAGTGTCGGGTGCGCCGCGGGCCTGGGGGGCTTCTTGCCTGTGTGCAGGGCTTCTACGCACAAGGTGGCACCTCATCCCGGCCCAAGGGTGGTGGCAGGAACCCAGGTGGCGCTCGGGGACTCAGCAGGGCCTGCCCCCGGGGCCTGCCCGCAACACCTGATTGCCCGCGGGCGTGTCCGTCCACCCTCAAAAAGTTCTGCTGGGACAGCCCTGACCGAGCTCCGAGCTCCTCGCCCTTGGACTGCCCCAGTGGGCTTCAGGAGTGGGTGTGTGCAGCTTCTTGCCTGTGTGCAGGGCTTCTACGCACAAGGTGGCACCTCATCCCAGCCCAAGGGTGGTGGCAGGAACCCAGGAGGCGCTCGCGGACTCAGCAGGGCCCGCCCCTGGGGCCAGGGGTCTGGCAGGCTCCGGGGCAAATGGACTACGGAAACCGAGAGGGGCCCGTCCGCGCCAAAACCCAAAACGCGCTGCGGCCTCCAGGGACAAAGGGGACACAAGTGGCTGTGTGGCTTGCAGTGCCCGACCAGAGGGAGGGAGGTTGTCTGGCTGCTGAGGCGCAGCCGGTGTCAGCCCTTCAGGGAACTGCCCGTGGATGCTTCGGGAATGGGGGCTGCCAACTCAGAACCCCCGTTCCCTGTGGCTGCAGCCAGCCAGGGGGCTCCAGGGTCGGGCGCGCCCACGGGCCTAGGGGCTTCTTGCCTGTGTGCAGGGCTTCTACGCACAAGGTGGCACCACATCCCGGCCCAAGGGTGGTGGCAGGAACTCAGGAGGCACTCAGGGACTCAGCAGGGCCCGCCCCTGGGGCAAGGGGTCTGGCAGGCTCCGGGGCAAATGGACTACGGAAGCCGAGAGGGGCCCGTCCGCGCCAAAACCCAAAATGCGCTGCGGCCTCCAGGGACACAGGGGACACAAGTGGCTGTGTGGCTTGCAGTGCCCGACCAGAGGGAGGGAGATTGTCTGGCTGCTGAGGCGCAGCCGGTGTCAGCCCTTCGGGGAACTGCCCGTGGATGCTTCGGGAATGGGGGCTGCCAACTCAGAACCCCCGTTCCCTGTGGCTGCAGCCAGCCAGGGGGCTCCAGGGTCGGGCGCGCCCGCGGGCCTGGGGGGCTTCTTGCCTGTGTGCAGGGCTTCTACGCACAAGGTGGCACCACATCCCGGCCCAAGGGTGGTGGCAGGAACTCAGGAGGCACTCAGGGACTCAGCAGGGCCCGCCCCTGGGGCAAGGGGTCTGGCAGGCTCCGGGGCAAATGGACTACGGAAGCCGAGAGGGGCCCGTCCGCGCCAAAACCCAAAACGCGCTGCGGCCTCCAGGGACACAGGGGACACAAGTGGCTGTGTGGCTTGCAGTGCCCGACCAGAGGGAGGGAGGTTGTCTGGCTGCTGAGGCGCAGCCGGTGTCAGCCCTTCGGGGAACTGCCCGTGGATGCTTCGGGAATGGGGGCTGCCAACTCAGAACCCCCGTTCCCTGTGGCTGCAGCCAGCCAGGGGGCTCCAGGGTCGGGCGCGCCCGCGGGCCTGGGGGGCTTCTTGCCTGTGTGCAGGGCTTCTACGCACAAGGTGGCACCACATCCCGGCCCAAGGGTGGTGGCAGGAACTCAGGAGGCACTCAGGGACTCAGCAGGGCCCGCCCCTGGGGCAAGGGGTCTGGCAGGCTCCGGGGCAAATGGACTACGGAAGCCGAGAGGGGCCCGTCCGCGCCAAAACCCAAAACGCGCTGCGGCCTCCAGGGACACAGGGGACACAAGTGGCTGTGTGGCTTGCAGTGCCCGACCAGAGGGAGGGAGGTTGTCTGGCTGCTGAGGCGCAGCCGGTGTCAGCCCTTCGGGGAACTGCCCGTGGATGCTTCGGGAATGGGGGCTGCCAACTCAGAACCCCCGTTCCCTGTGGCTGCAGCCAGCCAGGGGGCTCCAGGGTCGGGCGCGCCCGCGGGCCTGGGGGGCTTCTTGCCTGTGTGCAGGGCTTCTACGCACAAGGTGGCACCTCATCCCGGCCCAAGGGTGGTGGCAGGAACTCAGGAGGCGCTCGGGGACTCAGCAGGGCCCGCCTCAGGGGCCAGGGGTCTGGCAGGCTCCAGGGCAAATGGACTACGGAAGCCGAGAGGGGCCCGTCCGCGCCAAAACCCAAAACGCGCTGCGGCCTCCAGGGACACAGGGGACACAAGTGGCTGTGTGGCTTGCAGTGCCCGACCAGAGGGAGGGAGGTTGTCTGGCTGCTGAGGCGCAGCCGGTGTCAGCCCTTCGGGGAACTGCCCGTGGATGCTTCGGGAATGGGGGCTGCCAACTCAGAACCCCCGTTCCCTGTGGCTGCAGCCAGCCAGGGGGCTCCAGGGTCGGGCGCGCCCGCGGGCCTAGGGGCTTCTTGCCTGTGTGCAGGGCTTCTACGCACAAGGTGGCACCACATCCCGGCCCAAGGGTGGTGGCAGGAACTCAGGAGGCGCTCGGGGACTCAGCAGGGCCCGCCCCTGGGGCAAGGGGTCTGGCAGGCTCCGGGGCAAATGGACTACGGAAGCCGAGAGGGGCCCGTCCGCGCCAAAACCCAAAATGCGCTGCGGCCTCCAGGGACACAGGGGACACAAGTGGCTGTGTGGCTTGCAGTGCCCGACCAGAGGGAGGGAGATTGTCTGGCTGCTGAGGCGCAGCCGGTGTCAGCCCTTCGGGGAACTGCCCGTGGATGCTTCGGGAATGGGGGCTGCCAACTCAGAACCCCCGTTCCCTGTGGCTGCAGCCAGCCAGGGGGCTCCAGGGTCGGGCGCGCCCGCGGGCCTGGGGGGCTTCTTGCCTGTGTGCAGGGCTTCTACGCACAAGGTGGCACCACATCCCGGCCCAAGGGTGGTGGCAGGAACTCAGGAGGCACTCAGGGACTCAGCAGGGCCCGCCCCTGGGGCAAGGGGTCTGGCAGGCTCCGGGGCAAATGGACTACGGAAGCCGAGAGGGGCCCGTCCGCGCCAAAACCCAAAACGCGCTGCGGCCTCCAGGGACACAGGGGACACAAGTGGCTGTGTGGCTTGCAGTGCCCGACCAGAGGGAGGGAGGTTGTCTGGCTGCTGAGGCGCAGCCGGTGTCAGCCCTTCGGGGAACTGCCCGTGGATGCTTCGGGAATGGGGGCTGCCAACTCAGAACCCCCGTTCCCTGTGGCTGCAGCCAGCCAGGGGGCTCCAGGGTCGGGCGCGCCCGCGGGCCTGGGGGGCTTCTTGCCTGTGTGCAGGGCTTCTACGCACAAGGTGGCACCACATCCCGGCCCAAGGGTGGTGGCAGGAACTCAGGAGGCACTGAGGGACTCAGCAGGGCCCGCCCCTGGGGCAAGGGGTCTGGCAGGCTCCGGGGCAAATGGACTACGGAAGCCGAGAGGGGCCCGTCCGCGCCAAAACCCAAAACGCGCTGCGGCCTCCAGGGACACAGGGGACACAAGTGGCTGTGTGGCTTGCAGTGCCCGACCAGAGGGAGGGAGGTTGTCTGGCTGCTGAGGCGCAGCCGGTGTCAGCCCTTCGGGGAACTGCCCGTGGATGCTTCGGGAATGGGGGCTGCCAACTCAGAACCCCCGTTCCCTGTGGCTGCAGCCAGCCAGGGGGCTCCAGGGTCGGGCGCGCCCGCGGGCCTGGGGGGCTTCTTGCCTGTGTGCAGGGCTTCTACGCACAAGGTGGCACCTCATCCCGGCCCAAGGGTGGTGGCAGGAACTCAGGAGGCGCTCGGGGACTCAGCAGGGCCCGCCTCAGGGGCCAGGGGTCTGGCAGGCTCCAGGGCAAATGGACTACGGAAGCCGAGAGGGGCCCGTCCGCGCCAAAACCCAAAACGCGCTGCGGCCTCCAGGGACACAGGGGACACAAGTGGCTGTGTGGCTTGCAGTGCCCGACCAGAGGGAGGGAGGTTGTCTGGCTGCTGAGGCGCAGCCGGTGTCAGCCCTTCGGGGAACTGCCCGTGGATGCTTCGGGAATGGGGGCTGCCAACTCAGAACCCCCGTTCCCTGTGGCTGCAGCCAGCCAGGGGGCTCCAGGGTCGGGCGCGCCCGCGGGCCTGGGGGGCTTCTTGCCTGTGTGCAGGGCTTCTACGCACAAGGTGGCACCACATCCCGGCCCAAGGGTGGTGGCAGGAACTCAGGAGGCACTCAGGGACTCAGCAGGGCCCGCCCCTGGGGCAAGGGGTCTGGCAGGCTCCGGGGCAAATGGACTACGGAAGCCGAGAGGGGCCCGTCCGCGCCAAAACCCAAAACGCGCTGCGGCCTCCAGGGACACAGGGGACACAAGTGGCTGTGTGGCTTGCAGTGCCCGACCAGAGGGAGGGAGGTTGTCTGGCTGCTGAGGCGCAGCCGGTGTCAGCCCTTCGGGGAACTGCCCGTGGATGCTTCGGGAATGGGGGCTGCCAACTCAGAACCCCCGTTCCCTG
Source organism: Lepus europaeus (assembly GCF_033115175.1). Classification (NCBI taxonomy): domain Eukaryota; kingdom Metazoa; phylum Chordata; class Mammalia; order Lagomorpha; family Leporidae; genus Lepus; species Lepus europaeus. The sequence continues at coordinate 42,783 of NW_026909222.1, read as the reverse complement.
TGGCTGCAGCCAGCCAGGGGGCTCCAGGGTCGGGCGCGCCCGCGGGCCTGGGGGGCTTCTTGCCTGTGTGCAGGGCTTCTACGCACAAGGTGGCACCTCATCCCGGCCCAAGGGTGGTGGCAGGAACTCAGGAGGCGCTCGGGGACTCAGCAGGGCCCGCCTCAGGGGCCAGGGGTCTGGCAGGCTCCAGGGCAAATGGACTACGGAAGCCGAGAGGGGCCCGTCTGCGCCAAAACCCAAAACGCGCTGCGGCCTCCAGGGACACAGGGGACACAAGTGGCTGTGTGGCTTGCAGTGCCCGACCAGAGGGAGGGAGGTTGTCTGGCTGCTGAGGCGCAGCCGGTGTCAGCCCTTCGGGGAACTGCCCGTGGATGCTTCGGGAATGGGGGCTGCCAACTCAGAACCCCCGTTCCCTGTGGCTGCAGCCAGCCAGGGGGCTCCAGGGTCGGGCGCGCCCGCGGGCCTAGGGGCTTCTTGCCTGTGTGCAGGGCTTCTACGCACAAGGTGGCACCACATCCCGGCCCAAGGGTGGTGGCAGGACCTCAGGAGGCGCTCGGGGACTCAGCAGGGCCCGCCCCTGGGGCAAGGGGTCTGGCAGGCTCCGGGGCAAATGGACTACGGAAGCCGAGAGGGGCCCGTCCGCGCCAAAACCCAAAATGCGCTGCGGCCTCCAGGGACACAGGGGACACAAGTGGCTGTGTGGCTTGCAGTGCCCGACCAGAGGGAGGGAGATTGTCTGGCTGCTGAGGCGCAGCCGGTGTCAGCCCTTCGGGGAACTGCCCGTGGATGCTTCGGGAATGGGGGCTGCCAACTCAGAACCCCCGTTCCCTGTGGCTGCAGCCAGCCAGGGGGCTCCAGGGTCGGGCGCGCCCGCGGGCCTGGGGGGCTTCTTGCCTGTGTGCAGGGCTTCTACGCACAAGGTGGCACCACATCCCGGCCCAAGGGTGGTGGCAGGAACTCAGGAGGCACTCAGGGACTCAGCAGGGCCCGCCCCTGGGGCAAGGGGTCTGGCAGGCTCCGGGGCAAATGGACTACGGAAGCCGAGAGGGGCCCGTCCGCGCCAAAACCCAAAACGCGCTGCGGCCTCCAGGGACACAGGGGACACAAGTGGCTGTGTGGCTTGCAGTGCCCGACCAGAGGGAGGGAGGTTGTCTGGCTGCTGAGGCGCAGCCGGTGTCAGCCCTTCGGGGAACTGCCCGTGGATGCTTCGGGAATGGGGGCTGCCAACTCAGAACCCCCATTCCCTGTGGCTGCAGCCAGCCAGGGGGCTCCAGGGTCGGGCGCGCCCGCGGGCCTGGGGGGCTTCTTGCCTGTGTGCAGGGCTTCTACGCACAAGGTGGCACCACATCCCGGCCCAAGGGTGGTGGCAGGAACTCAGGAGGCACTGAGGGACTCAGCAGGGCCCGCCCCTGGGGCAAGGGGTCTGGCAGGCTCCGGGGCAAATGGACTACGGAAGCCGAGAGGGGCCCGTCCGCGCCAAAACCCAAAACGCGCTGCGGCCTCCAGGGACACAGGGGACACAAGTGGCTGTGTGGCTTGCAGTGCCCGACCAGAGGGAGGGAGGTTGTCTGGCTGCTGAGGCGCAGCCGGTGTCAGCCCTTCGGGGAACTGCCCGTGGATGCTTCGGGAATGGGGGCTGCCAACTCAGAACCCCCGTTCCCTGTGGCTGCAGCCAGCCAGGGGGCTCCAGGGTCGGGCGCGCCCGCGGGCCTAGGGGCTTCTTGCCTGTGTGCAGGGCTTCTACGCACAAGGTGGCACCACATCCCGGCCCAAGGGTGGTGGCAGGAACTCAGGAGGCGCTCGGGGACTCAGCAGGGCCCGCCCCTGGGGCAAGGGGTCTGGCAGGCTCCGGGGCAAATGGACTACGGAAGCCGAGAGGGGCCCGTCCGCGCCAAAACCCAAAATGCGCTGCGGCCTCCAGGGACACAGGGGACACAAGTGGCTGTGTGGCTTGCAGTGCCCGACCAGAGGGAGGGAGATTGTCTGGCTGCTGAGGCGCAGCCGGTGTCAGCCCTTCGGGGAACTGCCCGTGGATGCTTCGGGAATGGGGGCTGCCAACTCAGAACCCCCGTTCCCTGTGGCTGCAGCCAGCCAGGGGGCTCCAGGGTCGGGCGCGCCCGCGGGCCTGGGGGGCTTCTTGCCTGTGTGCAGGGCTTCTACGCACAAGGTGGCACCACATCCCGGCCCAAGGGTGGTGGCAGGAACTCAGGAGGCACTCAGGGACTCAGCAGGGCCCGCCCCTGGGGCAAGGGGTCTGGCAGGCTCCGGGGCAAATGGACTACGGAAGCCGAGAGGGGCCCGTCCGCGCCAAAACCCAAAACGCGCTGCGGCCTCCAGGGACACAGGGGACACAAGTGGCTGTGTGGCTTGCAGTGCCCGACCAGAGGGAGGGAGGTTGTCTGGCTGCTGAGGCGCAGCCGGTGTCAGCCCTTCGGGGAACTGCCCGTGGATGCTTCGGGAATGGGGGCTGCCAACTCAGAACCCCCGTTCCCTGTGGCTGCAGCCAGCCAGGGGGCTCCAGGGTCGGGCGCGCCCGCGGGCCTGGGGGGCTTCTTGCCTGTGTGCAGGGCTTCTACGCACAAGGTGGCACCACATCCCGGCCCAAGGGTGGTGGCAGGAACTCAGGAGGCACTGAGGGACTCAGCAGGGCCCGCCCCTGGGGCAAGGGGTCTGGCAGGCTCCGGGGCAAATGGACTACGGAAGCCGAGAGGGGCCCGTCCGCGCCAAAACCCAAAACGCGCTGCGGCCTCCAGGGACACAGGGGACACAAGTGGCTGTGTGGCTTGCAGTGCCCGACCAGAGGGAGGGAGGTTGTCTGGCTGCTGAGGCGCAGCCGGTGTCAGCCCTTCGGGGAACTGCCCGTGGATGCTTCGGGAATGGGGGCTGCCAACTCAGAACCCCCGTTCCCTGTGGCTGCAGCCAGCCAGGGGGCTCCAGGGTCGGGCGCGCCCGCGGGCCTGGGGGGCTTCTTGCCTGTGTGCAGGGCTTCTACGCACAAGGTGGCACCTCATCCCGGCCCAAGGGTGGTGGCAGGAACTCAGGAGGCGCTCGGGGACTCAGCAGGGCCCGCCTCAGGGGCCAGGGGTCTGGCAGGCTCCAGGGCAAATGGACTACGGAAGCCGAGAGGGGCCCGTCCGCGCCAAAACCCAAAACGCGCTGCGGCCTCCAGGGACACAGGGGACACAAGTGGCTGTGTGGCTTGCAGTGCCCGACCAGAGGGAGGGAGGTTGTCTGGCTGCTGAGGCGCAGCCGGTGTCAGCCCTTCGGGGAACTGCCCGTGGATGCTTCGGGAATGGGGGCTGCCAACTCAGAACCCCCGTTCCCTGTGGCTGCAGCCAGCCAGGGGGCTCCAGGGTCGGGCGCGCCCGCGGGCCTGGGGGGCTTCTTGCCTGTGTGCAGGGCTTCTACGCACAAGGTGGCACCACATCCCGGCCCAAGGGTGGTGGCAGGAACTCAGGAGGCACTCAGGGACTCAGCAGGGCCCGCCCCTGGGGCAAGGGGTCTGGCAGGCTCCGGGGCAAATGGACTACGGAAGCCGAGAGGGGCCCGTCCGCGCCAAAACCCAAAACGCGCTGCGGCCTCCAGGGACACAGGGGACACAAGTGGCTGTGTGGCTTGCAGTGCCCGACCAGAGGGAGGGAGGTTGTCTGGCTGCTGAGGCGCAGCCGGTGTCAGCCCTTCGGGGAACTGCCCGTGGATGCTTCGGGAATGGGGGCTGCCAACTCAGAACCCCCGTTCCCTGTGGCTGCAGCCAGCCAGGGGGCTCCAGGGTCGGGCGCGCCCGCGGGCCTGGGGGGCTTCTTGCCTGTGTGCAGGGCTTCTACGCACAAGGTGGCACCTCATCCCGGCCCAAGGGTGGTGGCAGGAACTCAGGAGGCGCTCGGGGACTCAGCAGGGCCCGCCTCAGGGGCCAGGGGTCTGGCAGGCTCCAGGGCAAATGGACTACGGAAGCCGAGAGGGGCCCGTCCGCGCCAAAACCCAAAACGCGCTGCGGCCTCCAGGGACACAGGGGACACAAGTGGCTGTGTGGCTTGCAGTGCCCGACCAGAGGGAGGGAGGTTGTCTGGCTGCTGAGGCGCAGCCGGTGTCAGCCCTTCGGGGAACTGCCCGTGGATGCTTCGGGAATGGGGGCTGCCAACTCAGAACCCCCGTTCCCTGTGGCTGCAGCCAGCCAGGGGGCTCCAGGGTCGGGCGCGCCCGCGGGCCTAGGGGCTTCTTGCCTGTGTGCAGGGCTTCTACGCACAAGGTGGCACCACATCCCGGCCCAAGGGTGGTGGCAGGAACTCAGGAGGCGCTCGGGGACTCAGCAGGGCCCGCCCCTGGGGCAAGGGGTCTGGCAGGCTCCGGGGCAAATGGACTACGGAAGCCGAGAGGGGCCCGTCCGCGCCAAAACCCAAAATGCGCTGCGGCCTCCAGGGACACAGGGGACACAAGTGGCTGTGTGGCTTGCAGTGCCCGACCAGAGGGAGGGAGATTGTCTGGCTGCTGAGGCGAAGCCGGTGTCAGCCCTTCGGGGAACTGCCCGTGGATGCTTCGGGAATGGGGGCTGCCAACTCAGAACCCCCGTTCCCTGTGGCTGCAGCCAGCCAGGGGGCTCCAGGGTCGGGCGCGCCCGCGGGCCTGGGGGGCTTCTTGCCTGTGTGCAGGGCTTCTACGCACAAGGTGGCACCACATCCCGGCCCAAGGGTGGTGGCAGGAACTCAGGAGGCACTCAGGGACTCAGCAGGGCCCGCCCCTGGGGCAAGGGGTCTGGCAGGCTCCGGGGCAAATGGACTACGGAAGCCGAGAGGGGCCCGTCCGCGCCAAAACCCAAAACGCGCTGCGGCCTCCAGGGACACAGGGGACACAAGTGGCTGTGTGGCTTGCAGTGCCCGACCAGAGGGAGGGAGGTTGTCTGGCTGCTGAGGCGCAGCCGGTGTCAGCCCTTCGGGGAACTGCCCGTGGATGCTTCGGGAATGGGGGCTGCCAACTCAGAACCCCCGTTCCCTGTGGCTGCAGCCAGCCAGGGGGCTCCAGGGTCGGGCGCGCCCGCGGGCCTGGGGGGCTTCTTGCCTGTGTGCAGGGCTTCTACGCACAAGGTGGCACCACATCCCGGCCCAAGGGTGGTGGCAGGAACTCAGGAGGCACTGAGGGACTCAGCAGGGCCCGCCCCTGGGGCAAGGGGTCTGGCAGGCTCCGGGGCAAATGGACTACGGAAGCCGAGAGGGGCCCGTCCGCGCCAAAACCCAAAACGCGCTGCGGCCTCCAGGGACACAGGGGACACAAGTGGCTGTGTGGCTTGCAGTGCCCGACCAGAGGGAGGGAGGTTGTCTGGCTGCTGAGGCGCAGCCGGTGTCAGCCCTTCGGGGAACTGCCCGTGGATGCTTCGGGAATGGGGGCTGCCAACTCAGAACCCCCGTTCCCTGTGGCTGCAGCCAGCCAGGGGGCTCCAGGGTCGGGCGCGCCCGCGGGCCTGGGGGGCTTCTTGCCTGTGTGCAGGGCTTCTACGCACAAGGTGGCACCTCATCCCGGCCCAAGGGTGGTGGCAGGAACTCAGGAGGCGCTCGGGGACTCAGCAGGGCCCGCCTCAGGGGCCAGGGGTCTGGCAGGCTCCAGGGCAAATGGACTACGGAAGCCGAGAGGGGCCCGTCCGCGCCAAAACCCAAAACGCGCTGCGGCCTCCAGGGACACAGGGGACACAAGTGGCTGTGTGGCTTGCAGTGCCCGACCAGAGGGAGGGAGGTTGTCTGGCTGCTGAGGCGCAGCCGGTGTCAGCCCTTCGGGGAACTGCCCGTGGATGCTTCGGGAATGGGGGCTGCCAACTCAGAACCCCCGTTCCCTGTGGCTGCAGCCAGCCAGGGGGCTCCAGGGTCGGGCGCGCCCGCGGGCCTAGGGGCTTCTTGCCTGTGTGCAGGGCTTCTACGCACAAGGTGGCACCACATCCCGGCCCAAGGGTGGTGGCAGGAACTCAGGAGGCGCTCGGGGACTCAGCAGGGCCCGCCCCTGGGGCAAGGGGTCTGGCAGGCTCCGGGGCAAATGGACTACGGAAGCCGAGAGGGGCCCGTCCGCGCCAAAACCCAAAATGCGCTGCGGCCTCCAGGGACACAGGGGACACAAGTGGCTGTGTGGCTTGCAGTGCCCGACCAGAGGGAGGGAGATTGTCTGGCTGCTGAGGCGCAGCCGGTGTCAGCCCTTCGGGGAACTGCCCGTGGATGCTTCGGGAATGGGGGCTGCCAACTCAGAACCCCCATTCCCTGTGGCTGCAGCCAGCCAGGGGGCTCCAGGGTCGGGCGCGCCCGCGGGCCTGGGGGGCTTCTTGCCTGTGTGCAGGGCTTCTACGCACAAGGTGGCACCACATCCCGGCCCAAGGGTGGTGGCAGGAACTCAGGAGGCACTGAGGGACTCAGCAGGGCCCGCCCCTGGGGCAAGGGGTCTGGCAGGCTCCGGGGCAAATGGACTACGGAAGCCGAGAGGGGCCCGTCCGCGCCAAAACCCAAAACGCGCTGCGGCCTCCAGGGACACAGGGGACACAAGTGGCTGTGTGGCTTGCAGTGCCCGACCAGAGGGAGGGAGGTTGTCTGGCTGCTGAGGCACAGCCGGTGTCAGCCCTTCGGGGAACTGCCCGTGGATGCTTCGGGAATGGGGGCTGCCAACTCAGAACCCCCGTTCCCTGTGGCTGCAGCCAGCCAGGGGGCTCCAGGGTCGGGCGCGCCCGCGGGCCTGGGGGGCTTCTTGCCTGTGTGCAGGGCTTCTACGCACAAGGTGGCACCACATCCCGGCCCAAGGGTGGTGGCAGGAACTCAGGAGGCACTCAGGGACTCAGCAGGGCCCGCCCCTGGGGCAAGGGGTCTGGCAGGCTCCGGGGCAAATGGACTACGGAAGCCGAGAGGGGCCCGTCCACGCCAAAACCCAAAACGCGCTGCGGCCTCCAGGGACACAGGGGACACAAGTGGCTGTGTGGCTTGCAGTGCCCGACCAGAGGGAGGGAGGTTGTCTGGCTGCTGAGGCGCAGCCGGTGTCAGCCCTTCGGGGAACTGCCCGTGGATGCTTCGGGAATGGGGGCTGCCAACTCAGAACTCCCGTTCCCTGTGGCTGCAGCCAGCCAGGGGGCTCCAGGGTCGGGCGCGCCCGCGGGCCTGGGGGGCTTCTTGCCTGTGTGCAGGGCTTCTACGCACAAGGTGGCACCACATCCCGGCCCAAGGGTGGTGGCAGGAACTCAGGAGGCACTCAGGGACTCAGCAGGGCCCGCCCCTGGGGCAAGGGGTCTGGCAGGCTCCGGGGCAAATGGACTACGGAAGCCGAGAGGGGCCCGTCCGCGCCAAAACCCAAAACGCGCTGCGGCCTCCAGGGACACAGGGGACACAAGTGGCTGTGTGGCTTGCAGTGCCCGACCAGAGGGAGGGAGGTTGTCTGGCTGCTGAGGCGCAGCCGGTGTCAGCCCTTCGGGGAACTGCCCGTGGATGCTTCGGGAATGGGGGCTGCCAACTCAGAACCCCCGTTCCCTGTGGCTGCAGCCAGCCAGGGGGCTCCAGGGTCGGGCGCGCCCGCGGGCCTGGGGGGCTTCTTGCCTGTGTGCAGGGCTTCTACGCACAAGGTGGCACCACATCCCGGCCCAAGGGTGGTGGCAGGAACTCAGGAGGCGCTCGGGGACTCAGCAGGGCCCGCCCCTGGGGCAAGGGGTCTGGCAGGCTCCGGGGCAAATGGACTACGGAAGCCGAGAGGGGCCCGTCCGCGCCAAAACCCAAAATGCGCTGCGGCCTCCAGGGACACAGGGGACACAAGTGGCTGTGTGGCTTGCAGTGCCCGACCAGAGGGAGGGAGATTGTCTGGCTGCTGAGGCGCAGCCGGTGTCAGCCCTTCGGGGAACTGCCCGTGGATGCTTCGGGAATGGGGGCTGCCAACTCAGAACCCCCGTTCCCTGTGGCTGCAGCCAGCCAGGGGGCTCCAGGGTCGGGCGCGCCCGCGGGCCTGGGGGGCTTCTTGCCTGTGTGCAGGGCTTCTACGCACAAGGTGGCACCACATCCCGGCCCAAGGGTGGTGGCAGGAACTCAGGAGGCACTGAGGGACTCAGCAGGGCCCGCCCCTGGGTCAAGGGGTCTGGCAGGCTCCGGGGCAAATGGACTACGGAAGCCGAGAGGGGCCCGTCCGCGCCAAAACCCAAAACGCGCTGCGGCCTCCAGGGACACAGGGGACACAAGTGGCTGTGTGGCTTGCAGTGCCCGACCAGAGGGAGGGAGGTTGTCTGGCTGCTGAGGCGCAGCCGGTGTCAGCCCTTCGGGGAACTGCCCGTGGATGCTTCGGGAATGGGGGCTGCCAACTCAGAACCCCCGTTCCCTGTGGCTGCAGCCAGCCAGGGGGCTCCAGGGTCGGGCGCGCCCGCGGGCCTGGGGGGCTTCTTGCCTGTGTGCAGGGCTTCTACGCACAAGGTGGCACCACATCCCGGCCCAAGGGTGGTGGCAGGAACTCAGGAGGCACTCAGGGACTCAGCAGGGCCCGCCCCTGGGGCAAGGGGTCTGGCAGGCTCCGGGGCAAATGGACTACGGAAGCCGAGAGGGGCCCGTCCGCGCCAAAACCCAAAACGCGCTGCGGCCTCCAGGGACACAGGGGACACAAGTGGCTGTGTGGCTTGCAGTGCCCGACCAGAGGGAGGGAGGTTGTCTGGCTGCTGAGGCGCAGCCGGTGTCAGCCCTTCGGGGAACTGCCCGTGGATGCTTCGGGAATGGGGGCTGCCAACTCAGAACCCCCGTTCCCTGTGGCTGCAGCCAGCCAGGGGGCTCCAGGGTCGGGCGCGCCCGCAGGCCTGGGGGGCTTCTTGCCTGTGTGCAGGGCTTCTACGCACAAGGTGGCACCACATCCCGGCCCAAGGGTGGTGGCAGGAACTCAGGAGGCGCTCGGGGACTCAGCAGGGCCCGCCTCAGGGGCCAGGGGTCTGGCAGGCTCCAGGGCAAATGGACTACGGAAGCCGAGAGGGGCCCGTCCGCGCCAAAACCCAAAACGCGCTGCGGCCTCCAGGGACACAGGGGACACAAGTGGCTGTGTGGCTTGCAGTGCCCGACCAGAGGGAGGGAGGTTGTCTGGCTGCTGAGGCGCAGCCGGTGTCAGCCCTTCGGGGAACTGCCCGTGGATGCTTCGGGAATGGGGGCTGCCAACTCAGAACCCCCGTTCCCTGTGGCTGCAGCCAGCCAGGGGGCTCCAGGGTCGGGCGCGCCCGCGGGCCTAGGGGCTTCTTGCCTGTGTGCAGGGCTTCTACGCACAAGGTGGCACCACATCCCGGCCCAAGGGTGGTGGCAGGAACTCAGGAGGCACTCAGGGACTCAGCAGGGCACGCCCCTGGGGCAAGGGGTCTGGCAGGCTCCGGGGCAAATGGACTACGGAAGCCGAGAGGGGCCCGTCCGCGCCAAAACCCAAAACGCGCTGCGGCCTCCAGGGACACAGGGGACACAAGTGGCTGTGTGGCTTTCAGTGCCCGACCAGAGGGAGGGAGGTTGTCTGGCTGCTGAGGCGCAGCCGGTGTCAGCCCTTCGGGGAACTGCCCGTGGATGCTTCGGGAATGGGGGCTGCCAACTCAGAACCCCCGTTCCCTGTGGCTGCAGCCAGCCAGGGGGCTCCAGGGTCGGGCGCGCCCGCGGGCCTGGGGGGCTTCTTGCCTGTGTGCAGGGCTTCTACGCACAAGGTGGCACCTCATCCCGGCCCAAGGGTGGTGGCAGGAACTCAGGAGGCGCTCGGGGACTCAGCAGGGCCCGCCTCAGGGGCCAGGGGTCTGGCAGGCTCCAGGGCAAATGGACTACGGAAGCCGAGAGGGGCCCGTCCGCGCCAAAACCCAAAACGCGCTGCGGCCTCCAGGGACACAGGGGACACAAGTGGCTGTGTGGCTTGCAGTGCCCGACCAGAGGGAGGGAGGTTGTCTGGCTGCTGAGGCGCAGCCGGTGTCAGCCCTTCGGGGAACTGCCCGTGGATGCTTCGGGAATGGGGGCTGCCAACTCAGAACCCCCGTTCCCTGTGGCTGCAGCCAGCCAGGGGGCTCCAGGGTCGGGCGCGCCCGCGGGCCTAGGGGCTTCTTGCCTGTGTGCAGGGCTTCTACGCACAAGGTGGCACCACATCCCGGCCCAAGGGTGGTGGCAGGAACTCAGGAGGCGCTCGGGGACTCAGCAGGGCCCGCCCCTGGGCCAAGGGGTCTGGCAGGCTCCGGGGCAAATGGACTACGGAAGCCGAGAGGGGCCCGTCCGCGCCAAAACCCAAAACGCGCTGCGGCCTCCAGGGACACAGGGGACACAAGTGGCTGTGTGGCTTGCAGTGCCCGACCAGAGGGAGGGAGGTTGTCTGGCTGCTGAGGCGCAGCCGGTGTCAGCCCTTCGGGGAACTGCCCGTGGATGCTTCGGGAATGGGGGCTGCCAACTCAGAACCCCCGTTCCCTGTGGCTGCAGCCAGCCAGGGGGCTCCAGGGTCGGGCGCGCCCGCGGGCCTGGGGGGCTTCTTGCCTGTGTGCAGGGCTTCTACGCACAAGGTGGCACCACATCCCGGCCCAAGGGTGGTGGCAGGAACTCAGGAGGCACTGAGGGACTCAGCAGGGCCCGCCCCTGGGGCAAGGGGTCTGGCAGGCTCCGGGGCAAATGGACTACGGAAGCCGAGAGGGGCCCGTCCGCGCCAAAACCCAAAACGCGCTGCGGCCTCCAGGGACACAGGGGACACAAGTGGCTGTGTGGCTTGCAGTGCCCGACCAGAGGGAGGGAGGTTGTCTGGCTGCTGAGGCGCAGCCGGTGTCAGCCCTTCGGGGAACTGCCCGTGGATGCTTCGGGAATGGGGGCTGCCAACTCAGTACCCCCGTTCCCTGTGGCTGCAGCCAGCCAGGGGGCTCCAGGGTCGGGCGCGCCCGCGGGCCTGGGGGGCTTCTTGCCTGTGTGCAGGGCTTCTACGCACAAGGTGGCACCTCATCCCGGCTCAAGTGTGGTGGCAGGAACCCAGGAGGCGCTTGGGGACTCAGCAGGGCCCGCCCCTGGGGCAAGGGGTCTGGCAGGCTCCGGGGCAAATGGACTACGGAAGCCGAGAGGGGCCCGTCCGCGCCAAAACCCAAAACGCGCTGCGGCCTCCAGGGACACAGGGGACACAAGTGGCTGTGTGGCTTGCAGTGCCCGACCAGAGGGAGGGAGGTTGTCTGGCTGCTGAGGCGCAGCCGGTGTCAGCCCTTCGGGGAACTGCCCGTGGATGCTTCGGGAATGGGGGCTGCCAACTCAGAACCCCCGTTCCCTGTGGCTGCAGCCAGCCAGGGGGCTCCAGGGTCGGGCGCGCCCGCGGGCCTAGGGGCTTCTTGCCTGTGTGCAGGGCTTCTACGCACAAGGTGGCACCACATCCCGGCCCAAGGGTGGTGGCAGGAACTCAGGAGGCGCTCGGGGACTCAGCAGGGCCCGCCCCTGGGGCAAGGGGTCTGGCAGGCTCCGGGGCAAATGGACTACGGAAGCCGAGAGGGGCCCGTCCGCGCCAAAACCCAAAATGCGCTGCGGCCTCCAGGGACACAGGGGACACAAGTGGCTGTGTGGCTTGCAGTGCCCGACCAGAGGGAGGGAGATTGTCTGGCTGCTGAGGCGCAGCCGGTGTCAGCCCTTCGGGGAACTGCCCGTGGATGCTTCGGGAATGGGGGCTGCCAACTCAGAACCCCCATTCCCTGTGGCTGCAGCCAGCCAGGGGGCTCCAGGGTCGGGCGCGCCCGCGGGCCTGGGGGGCTTCTTGCCTGTGTGCAGGGCTTCTACGCACAAGGTGGCACCACATCCCGGCCCAAGGGTGGTGGCAGGAACTCAGGAGGCACTGAGGGACTCAGCAGGGCCCGCCCCTGGGGCAAGGGGTCTGGCAGGCTCCGGGGCAAATGGACTACGGAAGCCGAGAGGGGCCCGTCCGCGCCAAAACCCAAAACGCGCTGCGGCCTCCAGGGACACAGGGGACACAAGTGGCTGTGTGGCTTGCAGTGCCCGACCAGAGGGAGGGAGGTTGTCTGGCTGCTGAGGCGCAGCCGGTGTCAGCCCTTCGGGGAACTGCCCGTGGATGCTTCGGGAATGGGGGCTGCCAACTCAGAACCCCCGTTCCCTGTGGCTGCAGCCAGCCAGGGGGCTCCAGGGTCGGGCGCGCCCGCGGGCCTGGGGGGCTTCTTGCCTGTGTGCAGGGCTTCTACGCACAAGGTGGCACCACATCCCGGCCCAAGGGTGGTGGCAGGAACTCAGGAGGCACTGAGGGACTCAGCAGGGCCCGCCCCTGGGGCAAGGGGTCTGGCAGGCTCCGGGGCAAATGGACTACGGAAGCCGAGAGGGGCCCGTCCGCGCCAAAACCCAAAACGCGCTGCGGCCTCCAGGGACACAGGGGACACAAGTGGCTGTGTGGCTTGCAGTGCCCGACCAGAGGGAGGGAGGTTGTCTGGCTGCTGAGGCGCAGCCGGTGTCAGCCCTTCGGGGAACTGCCCGTGGATGCTTCGGGAATGGGGGCTGCCAACTCAGAACCCCCGTTCCCTGTGGCTGCAGCCAGCCAGGGGGCTCCAGGGTCGGGCGCGCCCGCGGGCCTGGGGGGCTTCTTGCCTGTGTGCAGGGCTTCTACGCACAAGGTGGCACCACATCCCGGCCCAAGGGTGGTGGCAGGAACTCAGGAGGCGCTCGGGGACTCAGCAGGGCCCGCCCCTGGGGCAAGGGGTCTGGCAGGCTCCGGGGCAAATGGACTACGGAAGCCGAGAGGGGCCCGTCCGCGCCAAAACCCAAAACGCGCTGCGGCCTCCAGGGACACAGGGGACACAAGTGGCTGTGTGGCTTGCAGTGCCCGACCAGAGGGAGGGAGGTTGTCTGGCTGCTGAGGCGCAGCCGGTGTCAGCCCTTCGGGGAACTGCCCGTGGATGCTTCGGGAATGGGGGCTGCCAACTCAGAACCCCCGTTCCCTGTGGCTGCAGCCAGCCAGGGGGCTCCAGGGTCGGGCGCGCCCGCGGGCCTGGGGGGCTTCTTGCCTGTGTGCAGGGCTTCTACGCACAAGGTGGCACCACATCCCGGCCCAAGGGTGGTGGCAGGAACTCAGGAGGCACTGAGGGACTCAGCAGGGCCCGCCCCTGGGGCAAGGGGTCTGGCAGGCTCCGGGGCAAATGGACTACGGAAGCCGAGAGGGGCCCGTCCGCGCCAAAACCCAAAACGCGCTGCGGCCTCCAGGGACACAGGGGACACAAGTGGCTGTGTGGCTTGCAGTGCCCGACCAGAGGGAGGGAGGTTGTCTGGCTGCTGAGGCGCAGCCGGTGTCAGCCCTTCGGGGAACTGCCCGTGGATGCTTCGGGAATGGGGGCTGCCAACTCAGTACCCCCGTTCCCTGTGGCTGCAGCCAGCCAGGGGGCTCCAGGGTCGGGCGCGCCCGCGGGCCTGGGGGGCTTCTTGCCTGTGTGCAGGGCTTCTACGCACAAGGTGGCACCTCATCCCGGCTCAAGTGTGGTGGCAGGAACCCAGGAGGCGCTTGGGGACTCAGCAGGGCCCGCCCCTGGGGCAAGGGGTCTGGCAGGCTCCGGGGCAAATGGACTACGGAAGCCGAGAGGGGCCCGTCCGCGCCAAAACCCAAAACGCGCTGCGGCCTCCAGGGACACAGGGGACACAAGTGGCTGTGTGGCTTGCAGTGCCCGACCAGAGGGAGGGAGGTTGTCTGGCTGCTGAGGCGCAGCCGGTGTCAGCCCTTCGGGGAACTGCCCGTGGATGCTTCGGGAATGGGGGCTGCCAACTCAGAACCCCCGTTCCCTGTGGCTGCAGCCAGCCAGGGGGCTCCAGGGTCGGGCGCGCCCGCGGGCCTAGGGGCTTCTTGCCTGTGTGCAGGGCTTCTACGCACAAGGTGGCACCACATCCCGGCCCAAGGGTGGTGGCAGGAACTCAGGAGGCGCTCGGGGACTCAGCAGGGCCCGCCCCTGGGGCAAGGGGTCTGGCAGGCTCCGGGGCAAATGGACTACGGAAGCCGAGAGGGGCCCGTCCGCGCCAAAACCCAAAATGCGCTGCGGCCTCCAGGGACACAGGGGACACAAGTGGCTGTGTGGCTTGCAGTGCCCGACCAGAGGGAGGGAGATTGTCTGGCTGCTGAGGCGCAGCCGGTGTCAGCCCTTCGGGGAACTGCCCGTGGATGCTTCGGGAATGGGGGCTGCCAACTCAGAACCCCCGTTCCCTGTGGCTGCAGCCAGCCAGGGGGCTCCAGGGTCGGGCGCGCCCGTGGGCCTGGGGGGCTTCTTGCCTGTGTGCAGGGCTTCTACGCACAAGGTGGCACCACATCCCGGCCCAAGGGTGGTGGCAGGAACTCAGGAGGCACTGAGGGACTCAGCAGGGCCCGCCCCTGGGGCAAGGGGTCTGGCAGGCTCCGGGGCAAATGGACTACGGAAGCCGAGAGGGGCCCGTCCGCGCCAAAACCCAAAACGCGCTGCGGCCTCCAGGGACACAGGGGACACAAGTGGCTGTGTGGCTTGCAGTGCCCGACCAGAGGGAGGGAGGTTGTCTGGCTGCTGAGGCGCAGCCGGTGTCAGCCCTTCGGGGAACTGCCCGTGGATGCTTCGGGAATGGGGGCTGCCAACTCAGAACCCCCGTTCCCTGTGGCTGCAGCCAGCCAGGGGGCTCCAGGGTCGGGCGCGCCCGCGGGCCTGGGGGGCTTCTTGCCTGTGTGCAGGGCTTCTACGCACAAGGTGGCACCACATCCCGGCCCAAGGGTGGTGGCAGGAACTCAGGAGGCACTGAGGGACTCAGCAGGGCCCGCCCCTGGGGCAAGGGGTCTGGCAGGCTCCGGGGCAAATGGACTACGGAAGCCGAGAGGGGCCCGTCCGCGCCAAAACCCAAAACGTGCTGCGGCCTCCAGGGACACAGGGGACACAAGTGGCTGTGTGGCTTGCAGTGCCCGACCAGAGGGAGGGAGGTTGTCTGGCTGCTGAGGCGCAGCCGGTGTCAGCCCTTCGGGGAACTGCCCGTGGATGCTTCGGGAATGGGGGCTGCCAACTCAGAACCCCCGTTCCCTGTGGCTGCAGCCAGCCAGGGGGCTCCAGGGTCGGGCGCGCCCGCGGGCCTGGGGGGCTTCTTGCCTGTGTGCAGGGCTTCTACGCACAAGGTGGCACCACATCCCGGCCCAAGGGTGGTGGCAGGAACTCAGGAGGCACTCAGGGACTCAGCAGGGCCCGCCCCTGGGGCAAGGGGTCTGGCAGGCTCCGGGGCAAATGGACTACGGAAGCCGAGAGGGGCCCGTCCGCGCCAAAACCCAAAACGCGCTGCGGCCTCCAGGGACACAGGGGACACAAGTGGCTGTGTGGCTTGCAGTGCCCGACCAGAGGGAGGGAGGTTGTCTGGCTGCTGAGGCGCAGCCGGTGTCAGCCCTTCGGGGAACTGCCCGTGGATGCTTCGGGAATGGGGGCTGCCAACTCAGAACCCCCGTTCCCTGTGGCTGCAGCCAGCCAGGGGGCTCCAGGGTCGGGCGCGCCCGCGGGCCTGGGGGGCTTCTTGCCTGTGTGCAGGGCTTCTACGCACAAGGTGGCACCACATCCCGGCCCAAGGGTGGTGGCAGGAACTCAGGAGGCACTCAGGGACTCAGCAGGGCCCGCCCCTGGGGCAAGGGGTCTGGCAGGCTCCGGGGCAAATGGACTACGGAAGCCGAGAGGGGCCCGTCCGCGCCAAAACCCAAAACGCGCTGCGGCCTCCAGGGACACAGGGGACACAAGTGGCTGTGTGGCTTGCAGTGCCCGACCAGAGGGAGGGAGGTTGTCTGGCTGCTGAGGCGCAGCCGGTGTCAGCCCTTCGGGGAACTGCCCGTGGATGCTTCGGGAATGGGGGCTGCCAACTCAGAACCCCCGTTCCCTGTGGCTGCAGCCAGCCAGGGGGCTCCAGGGTCGGGCGCGCCCGCGGGCCTGGGGGGCTTCTTGCCTGTGTGCAGGGCTTCTACGCACAAGGTGGCACCACATCCCGGCCCAAGGGTGGTGGCAGGAACTCAGGAGGCACTGAGGGACTCAGCAGGGCCCGCCCCTGGGGCAAGGGGTCTGGCAGGCTCCGGGGCAAATGGACTACGGAAGCCGAGAGGGGCCCGTCCGCGCCAAAACCCAAAACGTGCTGCGGCCTCCAGGGACACAGGGGACACAAGTGGCTGTGTGGCTTGCAGTGCCCGACCAGAGGGAGGGAGGTTGTCTGGCTGCTGAGGCGCAGCCGGTGTCAGCCCTTCGGGGAACTGCCCGTGGATGCTTCGGGAATGGGGACTGCCAACTCAGAACCCCCGTTCCCTGTGGCTGCAGCCAGCCAGGGGGCTCCAGGGTCGGGCGCGCCCGCGGGCCTGGGGGGCTTCTTGCCTGTGTGCAGGGCTTCTACGCACAAGGTGGCACCACATCCCGGCCCAAGGGTGGTGGCAGGAACTCAGGAGGCACTCAGGGACTCAGCAGGGCCCGCCCCTGGGGCAAGGGGTCTGGCAGGCTCCGGGGCAAATGGACTACGGAAGCCGAGAGGGGCCCGTCCGCGCCAAAACCCAAAACGCGCTGCGGCCTCCAGGGACACAGGGGACACAAGTGGCTGTGTGGCTTGCAGTGCCCGACCAGAGGGAGGGAGGTTGTCTGGCTGCTGAGGCGCAGCCGGTGTCAGCCCTTCGGGGAACTGCCCGTGGATGCTTCGGGAATGGGGGCTGCCAACTCAGAACCCCCGTTCCCTGTGGCTGCAGCCAGCCAGGGGGCTCCAGGGTCGGGCGCGCCCGCGGGCCTGGGGGGCTTCTTGCCTGTGTGCAGGGCTTCTACGCACAAGGTGGCACCACATCCCGGCCCAAGGGTGGTGGCAGGAACTCAGGAGGCACTCAGGGACTCAGCAGGGCCCGCCCCTGGGGCAAGGGGTCTGGCAGGCTCCGGGGCAAATGGACTACGGAAGCCGAGAGGGGCCCGTCCGCGCCAAAACCCAAAACGCGCTGCGGCCTCCAGGGACACAGGGGACACAAGTGGCTGTGTGGCTTGCAGTGCCCGACCAGAGGGAGGGAGGTTGTCTGGCTGCTGAGGCGCAGCCGGTGTCAGCCCTTCGGGGAACTGCCCGTGGATGCTTCGGGAATGGGGGCTGCCAACTCAGAACCCCCGTTCCCTGTGGCTGCAGCCAGCCAGGGGGCTCCAGGGTCGGGCGCGCCCGCGGGCCTGGGGGGCTTCTTGCCTGTGTGCAGGGCTTCTACGCACAAGGTGGCACCACATCCCGGCCCAAGGGTGGTGGCAGGAACTCAGGAGGCACTCAGGGACTCAGCAGGGCCCGCCCCTGGGGCAAGGGGTCTGGCAGGCTCCGGGGCAAATGGACTACGGAAGCCGAGAGGGGCCCGTCCACGCCAAAACCCAAAACGCGCTGCGGCCTCCAGGGACACAGGGGACACAAGTGGCTGTGTGGCTTGCAGTGCCCGACCAGAGGGAGGGAGGTTGTCTGGCTGCTGAGGCGCAGCCGGTGTCAGCCCTTCGGGGAACTGCCCGTGGATGCTTCGGGAATGGGGGCTGCCAACTCAGAACCCCCGTTCCCTGTGGCTGCAGCCAGCCAGGGGGCTCCAGGGTCGGGCGCGCCCGCGGGCCTGGGGGGCTTCTTGCCTGTGTGCAGGGCTTCTACGCACAAGGTGGCACCACATCCCGGCCCAAGGGTGGTGGCAGGAACTCAGGAGGCACTGAGGGACTCAGCAGGGCCCGCCCCTGGGGCAAGGGGTCTGGCAGGCTCCGGGGCAAATGGACTACGGAAGCCGAGAGGGGCCCGTCCGCGCCAAAACCCAAAACGCGCTGCGGCCTCCAGGGACACAGGGGACACAAGTGGCTGTGTGGCTTGCAGTGCCCGACCAGAGGGAGGGAGGTTGTCTGGCTGCTGAGGCGCAGCCGGTGTCAGCCCTTCGGGGAACTGCCCGTGGATGCTTCGGGAATGGGGGCTGCCAACTCAGAACCCCCGTTCCCTGTGGCTGCAGCCAGCCAGGGGGCTCCAGGGTCGGGCGCGCCCGCGGGCCTGGGGGGCTTCTTGCCTGTGTGCAGGGCTTCTACGCACAAGGTGGCACCACATCCCGGCCCAAGGGTGGTGGCAGGAACTCAGGAGGCACTGAGGGACTCAGCAGGGCCCGCCCCTGGGGCAAGGGGTCTGGCAGGCTCCGGGGCAAATGGACTACGGAAGCCGAGAGGGGCCCGTCCGCGCCAAAACCCAAAACGTGCTGCGGCCTCCAGGGACACAGGGGACACAAGTGGCTGTGTGGCTTGCAGTGCCCGACCAGAGGGAGGGAGGTTGTCTGGCTGCTGAGGCGCAGCCGGTGTCAGCCCTTCGGGGAACTGCCCGTGGATGCTTCGGGAATGGGGGCTGCCAACTCAGAACCCCCGTTCCCTGTGGCTGCAGCCAGCCAGGGGGCTCCAGGGTCGGGCGCGCCCGCGGGCCTGGGGGGCTTCTTGCCTGTGTGCAGGGCTTCTACGCACAAGGTGGCACCACATCCCGGCCCAAGGGTGGTGGCAGGAACTCAGGAGGCGCTCGGGGACTCAGCAGGGCCCGCCCCTGGGGCAAGGGGTCTGGCAGGCTCCGGGGCAAATGGACTACGGAAGCCGAGAGGGGCCCGTCCGCGCCAAAACCCAAAACGCGCTGCGGCCTCCAGGGACACAGGGGACACAAGTGGCTGTGTGGCTTGCAGTGCCCGACCAGAGGGAGGGAGGTTGTCTGGCTGCTGAGGCGCAGCCGGTGTCAGCCCTTCGGGGAACTGCCCGTGGATGCTTCGGGAATGGGGGCTGCCAACTCAGAACCCCCGTTCCCTGTGGCTGCAGCCAGCCAGGGGGCTCCAGGGTCGGGCGCGCCCGCGGGCCTGGGGGGCTTCTTGCCTGTGTGCAGGGCTTCTACGCACAAGGTGGCACCACATCCCGGCCCAAGGGTGGTGGCAGGAACTCAGGAGGCACTCAGGGACTCAGCAGGGCCCGCCCCTGGGGCAAGGGGTCTGGCAGGCTCCGGGGCAAATGGACTACGGAAGCCGAGAGGGGCCCGTCCGCGCCAAAACCCAAAACGCGCTGCGGCCTCCAGGGACACAGGGGACACAAGTGGCTGTGTGGCTTGCAGTGCCCGACCAGAGGGAGGGAGGTTGTCTGGCTGCTGAGGCGCAGCCGGTGTCAGCCCTTCGGGGAACTGCCCGTGGATGCTTCGGGAATGGGGGCTGCCAACTCAGAACCCCCGTTCCCTGTGGCTGCAGCCAGCCAGGGGGCTCCAGGGTCGGGCGCGCCCGCGGGCCTGGGGGGCTTCTTGCCTGTGTGCAGGGCTTCTACGCACAAGGTGGCACCACATCCCGGCCCAAGGGTGGTGGCAGGAACTCAGGAGGCACTGAGGGACTCAGCAGGGCCCGCCCCTGGGGCAAGGGGTCTGGCAGGCTCCGGGGCAAATGGACTACGGAAGCCGAGAGGGGCCCGTCCGCGCCAAAACCCAAAACGTGCTGCGGCCTCCAGGGACACAGGGGACACAAGTGGCTGTGTGGCTTGCAGTGCCCGACCAGAGGGAGGGAGGTTGTCTGGCTGCTGAGGCGCAGCCGGTGTCAGCCCTTCGGGGAACTGCCCGTGGATGCTTCGGGAATGGGGACTGCCAACTCAGAACCCCCGTTCCCTGTGGCTGCAGCCAGCCAGGGGGCTCCAGGGTCGGGCGCGCCCGCGGGCCTGGGGGGCTTCTTGCCTGTGTGCAGGGCTTCTACGCACAAGGTGGCACCACATCCCGGCCCAAGGGTGGTGGCAGGAACTCAGGAGGCACTCAGGGACTCAGCAGGGCCCGCCCCTGGGGCAAGGGGTCTGGCAGGCTCCGGGGCAAATGGACTACGGAAGCCGAGAGGGGCCCGTCCGCGCCAAAACCCAAAACGCGCTGCGGCCTCCAGGGACACAGGGGACACAAGTGGCTGTGTGGCTTGCAGTGCCCGACCAGAGGGAGGGAGGTTGTCTGGCTGCTGAGGCGCAGCCGGTGTCAGCCCTTCGGGGAACTGCCCGTGGATGCTTCGGGAATGGGGGCTGCCAACTCAGAACCCCCGTTCCCTGTGGCTGCAGCCAGCCAGGGGGCTCCAGGGTCGGGCGCGCCCGCGGGCCTGGGGGGCTTCTTGCCTGTGTGCAGGGCTTCTACGCACAAGGTGGCACCACATCCCGGCCCAAGGGTGGTGGCAGGAACTCAGGAGGCACTCAGGGACTCAGCAGGGCCCGCCCCTGGGGCAAGGGGTCTGGCAGGCTCCGGGGCAAATGGACTACGGAAGCCGAGAGGGGCCCGTCCGCGCCAAAACCCAAAACGCGCTGCGGCCTCCAGGGACACAGGGGACACAAGTGGCTGTGTGGCTTGCAGTGCCCGACCAGAGGGAGGGAGGTTGTCTGGCTGCTGAGGCGCAGCCGGTGTCAGCCCTTCGGGGAACTGCCCGTGGATGCTTCGGGAATGGGGGCTGCCAACTCAGAACCCCCGTTCCCTGTGGCTGCAGCCAGCCAGGGGGCTCCAGGGTCGGGCGCGCCCGCGGGCCTGGGGGGCTTCTTGCCTGTGTGCAGGGCTTCTACGCACAAGGTGGCACCACATCCCGGCCCAAGGGTGGTGGCAGGAACTCAGGAGGCACTCAGGGACTCAGCAGGGCCCGCCCCTGGGGCAAGGGGTCTGGCAGGCTCCGGGGCAAATGGACTACGGAAGCCGAGAGGGGCCCGTCCACGCCAAAACCCAAAACGCGCTGCGGCCTCCAGGGACACAGGGGACACAAGTGGCTGTGTGGCTTGCAGTGCCCGACCAGAGGGAGGGAGGTTGTCTGGCTGCTGAGGCGCAGCCGGTGTCAGCCCTTCGGGGAACTGCCCGTGGATGCTTCGGGAATGGGGGCTGCCAACTCAGAACCCCCGTTCCCTGTGGCTGCAGCCAGCCAGGGGGCTCCAGGGTCGGGCGCGCCCGCGGGCCTGGGGGGCTTCTTGCCTGTGTGCAGGGCTTCTACGCACAAGGTGGCACCACATCCCGGCCCAAGGGTGGTGGCAGGAACTCAGGAGGCACTGAGGGACTCAGCAGGGCCCGCCCCTGGGGCAAGGGGTCTGGCAGGCTCCGGGGCAAATGGACTACGGAAGCCGAGAGGGGCCCGTCCGCGCCAAAACCCAAAACGCGCTGCGGCCTCCAGGGACACAGGGGACACAAGTGGCTGTGTGGCTTGCAGTGCCCGACCAGAGGGAGGGAGGTTGTCTGGCTGCTGAGGCGCAGCCGGTGTCAGCCCTTCGGGGAACTGCCCGTGGATGCTTCGGGAATGGGGGCTGCCAACTCAGAACCCCCGTTCCCTGTGGCTGCAGCCAGCCAGGGGGCTCCAGGGTCGGGCGCGCCCGCGGGCCTGGGGGGCTTCTTGCCTGTGTGCAGGGCTTCTACGCACAAGGTGGCACCACATCCCGGCCCAAGGGTGGTGGCAGGAACTCAGGAGGCACTGAGGGACTCAGCAGGGCCCGCCCCTGGGGCAAGGGGTCTGGCAGGCTCCGGGGCAAATGGACTACGGAAGCCGAGAGGGGCCCGTCCGCGCCAAAACCCAAAACGTGCTGCGGCCTCCAGGGACACAGGGGACACAAGTGGCTGTGTGGCTTGCAGTGCCCGACCAGAGGGAGGGAGGTTGTCTGGCTGCTGAGGCGCAGCCGGTGTCAGCCCTTCGGGGAACTGCCCGTGGATGCTTCGGGAATGGGGGCTGCCAACTCAGAACCCCCGTTCCCTGTGGCTGCAGCCAGCCAGGGGGCTCCAGGGTCGGGCGCGCCCGCGGGCCTGGGGGGCTTCTTGCCTGTGTGCAGGGCTTCTACGCACAAGGTGGCACCACATCCCGGCCCAAGGGTGGTGGCAGGAACTCAGGAGGCGCTCGGGGACTCAGCAGGGCCCGCCCCTGGGGCAAGGGGTCTGGCAGGCTCCGGGGCAAATGGACTACGGAAGCCGAGAGGGGCCCGTCCGCGCCAAAACCCAAAACGCGCTGCGGCCTCCAGGGACACAGGGGACACAAGTGGCTGTGTGGCTTGCAGTGCCCGACCAGAGGGAGGGAGGTTGTCTGGCTGCTGAGGCGCAGCCGGTGTCAGCCCTTCGGGGAACTGCCCGTGGATGCTTCGGGAATGGGGGCTGCCAACTCAGAACCCCCGTTCCCTGTGGCTGCAGCCAGCCAGGGGGCTCCAGGGTCGGGCGCGCCCGCGGGCCTGGGGGGCTTCTTGCCTGTGTGCAGGGCTTCTACGCACAAGGTGGCACCACATCCCGGCCCAAGGGTGGTGGCAGGAACTCAGGAGGCACTGAGGGACTCAGCAGGGCCCGCCCCTGGGGCAAGGGGTCTGGCAGGCTCCGGGGCAAATGGACTACGGAAGCCGAGAGGGGCCCGTCCGCGCCAAAACCCAAAACGCGCTGCGGCCTCCAGGGACACAGGGGACACAAGTGGCTGTGTGGCTTGCAGTGCCCGACCAGAGGGAGGGAGGTTGTCTGGCTGCTGAGGCGCAGCCGGTGTCAGCCCTTCGGGGAACTGCCCGTGGATGCTTCGGGAATGGGGGGCTGCCAACTCAGTACCCCCGTTCCCTGTGGCTGCAGCCAGCCAGGGGGCTCCAGGGTCGGGCGCGCCCGCGGGCCTGGGGGGCTTCTTGCCTGTGTGCAGGGCTTCTACGCACAAGGTGGCACCTCATCCCGGCTCAAGTGTGGTGGCAGGAACCCAGGAGGCGCTTGGGGACTCAGCAGGGCCCGCCCCTGGGGCAAGGGGTCTGGCAGGCTCCGGGGCAAATGGACTACGGAAGCCGAGAGGGGCCCGTCCGCGCCAAAACCCAAAACGCGCTGCGGCCTCCAGGGACACAGGGGACACAAGTGGCTGTGTGGCTTGCAGTGCCCGACCAGAGGGAGGGAGGTTGTCTGGCTGCTGAGGCGCAGCCGGTGTCAGCCCTTCGGGGAACTGCCCGTGGATGCTTCGGGAATGGGGGCTGCCAACTCAGAACCCCCGTTCCCTGTGGCTGCAGCCAGCCAGGGGGCTCCAGGGTCGGGCGCGCCCGCGGGCCTAGGGGCTTCTTGCCTGTGTGCAGGGCTTCTACGCACAAGGTGGCACCACATCCCGGCCCAAGGGTGGTGGCAGGAACTCAGGAGGCGCTCGGGGACTCAGCAGGGCCCGCCCCTGGGGCAAGGGGTCTGGCAGGCTCCGGGGCAAATGGACTACGGAAGCCGAGAGGGGCCCGTCCGCGCCAAAACCCAAAATGCGCTGCGGCCTCCAGGGACACAGGGGACACAAGTGGCTGTGTGGCTTGCAGTGCCCGACCAGAGGGAGGGAGATTGTCTGGCTGCTGAGGCGCAGCCGGTGTCAGCCCTTCGGGGAACTGCCCGTGGATGCTTCGGGAATGGGGGCTGCCAACTCAGAACCCCCATTCCCTGTGGCTGCAGCCAGCCAGGGGGCTCCAGGGTCGGGCGCGCCCGTGGGCCTGGGGGGCTTCTTGCCTGTGTGCAGGGCTTCTACGCACAAGGTGGCACCACATCCCGGCCCAAGGGTGGTGGCAGGAACTCAGGAGGCACTGAGGGACTCAGCAGGGCCCGCCCCTGGGGCAAGGGGTCTGGCAGGCTCCGGGGCAAATGGACTACGGAAGCCGAGAGGGGCCCGTCCGCGCCAAAACCCAAAACGCGCTGCGGCCTCCAGGGACACAGGGGACACAAGTGGCTGTGTGGCTTGCAGTGCCCGACCAGAGGGAGGGAGGTTGTCTGGCTGCTGAGGCGCAGCCGGTGTCAGCCCTTCGGGGAACTGCCCGTGGATGCTTCGGGAATGGGGGCTGCCAACTCAGAACCCCCGTTCCCTGTGGCTGCAGCCAGCCAGGGGGCTCCAGGGTCGGGCGCGCCCGCGGGCCTGGGGGGCTTCTTGCCTGTGTGCAGGGCTTCTACGCACAAGGTGGCACCACATCCCGGCCCAAGGGTGGTGGCAGGAACTCAGGAGGCACTGAGGGACTCAGCAGGGCCCGCCCCTGGGGCAAGGGGTCTGGCAGGCTCCGGGGCAAATGGACTACGGAAGCCGAGAGGGGCCCGTCCGCGCCAAAACCCAAAACGTGCTGCGGCCTCCAGGGACACAGGGGACACAAGTGGCTGTGTGGCTTGCAGTGCCCGACCAGAGGGAGGGAGGTTGTCTGGCTGCTGAGGCGCAGCCGGTGTCAGCCCTTCGGGGAACTGCCCGTGGATGCTTCGGGAATGGGGGCTGCCAACTCAGAACCCCCGTTCCCTGTGGCTGCAGCCAGCCAGGGGGCTCCAGGGTCGGGCGCGCCCGCGGGCCTGGGGGGCTTCTTGCCTGTGTGCAGGGCTTCTACGCACAAGGTGGCACCACATCCCGGCCCAAGGGTGGTGGCAGGAACTCAGGAGGCACTCAGGGACTCAGCAGGGCCCGCCCCTGGGGCAAGGGGTCTGGCAGGCTCCGGGGCAAATGGACTACGGAAGCCGAGAGGGGCCCGTCCGCGCCAAAACCCAAAACGCGCTGCGGCCTCCAGGGACACAGGGGACACAAGTGGCTGTGTGGCTTGCAGTGCCCGACCAGAGGGAGGGAGGTTGTCTGGCTGCTGAGGCGCAGCCGGTGTCAGCCCTTCGGGGAACTGCCCGTGGATGCTTCGGGAATGGGGGCTGCCAACTCAGAACCCCCGTTCCCTGTGGCTGCAGCCAGCCAGGGGGCTCCAGGGTCGGGCGCGCCCGCGGGCCTGGGGGGCTTCTTGCCTGTGTGCAGGGCTTCTACGCACAAGGTGGCACCACATCCCGGCCCAAGGGTGGTGGCAGGAACTCAGGAGGCACTCAGGGACTCAGCAGGGCCCGCCCCTGGGGCAAGGGGTCTGGCAGGCTCCGGGGCAAATGGACTACGGAAGCCGAGAGGGGCCCGTCCGCGCCAAAACCCAAAACGCGCTGCGGCCTCCAGGGACACAGGGGACACAAGTGGCTGTGTGGCTTGCAGTGCCCGACCAGAGGGAGGGAGGTTGTCTGGCTGCTGAGGCGCAGCCGGTGTCAGCCCTTCGGGGAACTGCCCGTGGATGCTTCGGGAATGGGGGCTGCCAACTCAGAACCCCCGTTCCCTGTGGCTGCAGCCAGCCAGGGGGCTCCAGGGTCGGGCGCGCCCGCGGGCCTGGGGGGCTTCTTGCCTGTGTGCAGGGCTTCTACGCACAAGGTGGCACCACATCCCGGCCCAAGGGTGGTGGCAGGAACTCAGGAGGCACTGAGGGACTCAGCAGGGCCCGCCCCTGGGGCAAGGGGTCTGGCAGGCTCCGGGGCAAATGGACTACGGAAGCCGAGAGGGGCCCGTCCGCGCCAAAACCCAAAACGCGCTGCGGCCTCCAGGGACACAGGGGACACAAGTGGCTGTGTGGCTTGCAGTGCCCGACCAGAGGGAGGGAGGTTGTCTGGCTGCTGAGGCGCAGCCGGTGTCAGCCCTTCGGGGAACTGCCCGTGGATGCTTCGGGAATGGGGGCTGCCAACTCAGAACCCCCGTTCCCTGTGGCTGCAGCCAGCCAGGGGGCTCCAGGGTCGGGCGCGCCCGCGGGCCTGGGGGGCTTCTTGCCTGTGTGCAGGGCTTCTACGCACAAGGTGGCACCACATCCCGGCCCAAGGGTGGTGGCAGGAACTCAGGAGGCACTCAGGGACTCAGCAGGGCCCGCCCCTGGGGCAAGGGGTCTGGCAGGCTCCGGGGCAAATGGACTACGGAAGCCGAGAGGGGCCCGTCCGCGCCAAAACCCAAAACGCGCTGCGGCCTCCAGGGACACAGGGGACACAAGTGGCTGTGTGGCTTGCAGTGCCCGACCAGAGGGAGGGAGGTTGTCTGGCTGCTGAGGCGCAGCCGGTGTCAGCCCTTCGGGGAACTGCCCGTGGATGCTTCGGGAATGGGGGCTGCCAACTCAGAACCCCCGTTCCCTGTGGCTGCAGCCAGCCAGGGGGCTCCAGGGTCGGGCGCGCCCGCGGGCCTGGGGGGCTTCTTGCCTGTGTGCAGGGCTTCTACGCACAAGGTGGCACCACATCCCGGCCCAAGGGTGGTGGCAGGAACTCAGGAGGCACTCAGGGACTCAGCAGGGGCCCGCCCCTGGGGCAAGGGGTCTGGCAGGCTCCGGGGCAAATGGACTACGGAAGCCGAGAGGGGCCCGTCCGCGCAAAACCCAAAACGCGCTGCGGCCTCCAGGGACACAGGGGACACAAGTGGCTGTGTGGCTTGCAGTGCCCGACCAGAGGGAGGGAGGTTGTCTGGCTGCTGAGGCGCAGCCGGTGTCAGCCCTTCGGGGAACTGCCCGTGGATGCTTCGGGAATGGGGGCTGCCAACTCAGAACCCCCGTTCCCTGTGGCTGCAGCCAGCCAGGGGGCCTCCAGGGTCGGGCGCGCCCGCGGGCCTGGGGGGCTTCTTGCCTGTGTGCAGGGCTTCTACGCACAAGGTGGCACCTCATCCCGGCCCAAGGGTGGTGGCAGGAACTCAGGAGGCGCTCGGGGACTCAGCAGGGCCCGCCTCAGGGGCCAGGGGTCTGGCAGGCCTCCAGGGCAAATGGACTACGGAAGCCGAGAGGGGCCCGTCCGCGCCAAAACCCAAAACGCGCTGCGGCCTCCAGGGACACAGGGGACACAAGTGGCTGTGTGGCTTGCAGTGCCCGACCAGAGGGAGGGAGGTTGTCTGGCTGCTGAGGCGCAGCCGGTGTCAGCCCTTCGGGGAACTGCCCGTGGATGCTTCGGGAATGGGGGCTGCCAACTCAGAACCCCCGTTCCCTGTGGCTGCAGCCAGCCAGGGGGCTCCAGGGTCGGGCGCGCCCGCGGGCCTAGGGGCTTCTTGCCTGTGTGCAGGGCTTCTACGCACAAGGTGGCACCACATCCCGGCCCAAGGGTGGTGGCAGGAACTCAGGAGGCGCTCGGGGACTCAGCAGGGCCCGCCCCTGGGGCAAGGGGTCTGGCAGGCTCCGGGGCAAATGGACTACGGAAGCCGAGAGGGGCCCGTCCGCGCCAAACCCAAAATGCGCTGCGGCCTCCAGGACACAGGGGACACAAGTGGCTGTGTGGCTTGCAGTGCCCGACCAGAGGGAGGGAGATTGTCTGGCTGCTGAGGCGCAGCCGGTGTCAGCCCTTCGGGGAACTGCCCATGGATGCTTCGGGAATGGGGGCTGCCAACTCAGAACCCCCATTCCCTGTGGCTGCAGCCAGCCAGGGGGCTCCAGGGTCGGGCGCGCCCGCGGGCCTGGGGGGCTTCTTGCCTGTGTGCAGGGCTTCTACGCACAAGGTGGCACCACATCCCGGCCCAAGGGTGGTGGCAGGAACTCAGGAGGCACTGAGGGGACTCAGCAGGGCCCGCCCCTGGGGCAAGGGGTCTGGCAGGCTCCGGGGCAAATGGACTACAGAAGCCGAGAGGGGCCCGTCCGCGCCAAAACCCAAAACGCGCTGCGGCCTCCAGGGACACAGGGGACACAAGTGGCTGTGTGGCTTGCAGTGCCCGACCAGAGGGAGGGAGGTTGTCTGGCTGCTGAGGCGCAGCCGGTGTCAGCCCTTCGGGGAACTGCCCGTGGATGCTTCGGGAATGGGGCTGCCAACTCAGAACCCCCGTTCCCTGTGGCTGCAGCCAGCCAGGGGGCTCCAGGGTCGGGCGCGCCCGCGGGCCCTGGGGGGCTTCTTGCCTGTGTGCAGGGCTTCTACGCACAAGGTGGCACCACATCCCGGCCCAAGGGTGGTGGCAGGAACTCAGGAGGCACTCAGGGACTCAGCAGGGCCCGCCCCTGGGGCAAGGGGTCTGGCAGGCTCCGGGGCAAATGGACTACGGAAGCCGAGAGGGGCCCGTCCGCGGCCAAACCCAAAACGCGCTGCGGCCTCCAGGGACACAGGGGACACAAGTGGCTGTGTGGCTTGCAGTGCCCGACCAGAGGGAAGGGAGGTTGTCTGGCTGCTGAGGCGCAGCCGGTGTCAGCCCTTCGGGGAACTGCCCGTGGATGCTTCGGGAATGGGGGGCTGCCAACTCAGAACCCCCGTTCCCTGTGGCTGCAGCCAGCCAGGGGGCTCCAGGGTCGGGCGCGCCCCGCGGGCCTGGGGGGCTTCTTGCCTGTGTGCAGGGCTTCTACGCACAAGGTGGCACCACATCCCGGCCCAAGGGTGGTGGCAGGAACTCAGGAGGCACTGAGGGACTCAGCAGGGGCCCGCCCCTGGGGCAAGGGGTCTGGCAGGCTCCGGGGCAAATGGACTACGGAAGCCGAGAGGGGCCCCGTCCGCGCCAAAACCCAAAACGCGCTGCGGCCTCCAGGGACACAGGGGACACAAGTGGCTGTGTGGCTTGCAGTGCCCGACCAGAGGGAGGGAGGTTGTCTGGCTGCTGAGGCGCAGCCGGGTGTCAGCCCTTCGGGGGAACTGCCCGTGGATGCTTCGGGAATGGGGGCTGCCAACTCAGAACCCCCGTTCCCTGTGGCTGCAGCCAGCCAGGGGGCTCCAGGGTCGGGCGCGCCCGCGGGCCTGGGGGGCTTCTTGCCTGTGTGCAGGGCTTCTACGCACAAGGTGGCACCACATCCCGGCCCAAGGGTGGTGGCAGGAACTCAGGAGGCACTCAGGGACTCAGCAGGGCCCGCCCCTGGGGCAAGGGGTCTGGCAGGGCTCCGGGGCAAATGGACTACGGAAGCCGAGAGGGGCCCGTCCGCGCCAAAACCCAAAACGCGCTGCGGCCTCCAGGGACACAGGGGACACAAGTGGCTGTGTGGCTTGCAGTGCCCGACCAGAGGGAGGGAGGTTGTCTGGCTGCTGAGGCGCAGCCGGTGTCAGCCCTTCGGGGAACTGCCCGTGGATGCTTCGGGAATGGGGGCTGCCAACTCAGAACCCCCGTTCCCTGTGGCTGCAGCCAGCCAGGGGGCTCCAGGGTCGGGGCGCGCCCGCGGGCCTGGGGGGCTTCTTGCCTGTGTGCAGGGCTTCTACGCACAAGGTGGCACCTCATCCCGGCCCAAGGGTGGTGGCAGGAACTCAGGAGGCGCTCGGGGGGACTCAGCAGGGCCCGCCTCAGGGGCCAGGGGTCTGGCAGGCTCCAGGGCAAAATGGACTACGGAAGCCGAGAGGGGCCCGTCCGCGCCAAAACCCAAAACGCGCTGCGGCCTCCAGGGACACAGGGGACACAAGTGGCTGTGTGGCTTGCAGTGCCCGACCAGAGGGAGGGAGGTTGTCTGGCTGCTGAGGCGCAGCCGGTGTCAGCCCTTCGGGGAACTGCCCGTGGATGCTTCGGGAATGGGGGCTGCCAACTCAGAACCCCGTTCCCTGTGGCTGCAGCCAGCCAGGGGGCTCCAGGGTCGGGCGCGCCCGCGGGGCCTAGGGGCTTCTTGCCTGTGTGCAGGGCTTCTATGCACAAGGTGGCACCACATCCCGGCCCAAGGGTGGTGGCAGGAACTCAGGAGGCGCTCGGGGACTCAGCAGGGCCCGCCCCTGGGGCAGGGGTCTGCAGGCTCCGGGGCAAATGGACTACGGAAGCCGAGAGGGGCCCGTCCGCGCCAAAACCCAAAATGCGCTGCGGCCTCCAGGGACACAGGGGACACAAGTGGCTGTGTGGCTTGCAGTGCCCGACCAGAGGGAGGAGATTGTCTGGCTGCTGAGGCGCAGCCGGTGTCAGCCCTTCGGGGAACTGCCCATGGATGCTTCGGGAATGGGGGCTGCCAACTCAGAACCCCCATTCCCTGTGGCTGCAGCCAGCCAGGGGGCTCCAGGGTCGGGCGCGCCCGCGGGCCTGGGGGGCTTCTTGCCTGTGTGCAGGGCTTCTACGCACAAGGTGGCACCACATCCCGGCCCAAGGGTGGTGGCAGGAACTCAGGAGGCACTGAGGGACTCAGCAGGGCCCGCCCCTGGGGCAAGGGGTCTGGCAGGCTCCGGGGCAAATGGACTACAGAAGCCGAGAGGGGCCCGTCCGCGCCAAAACCCAAAACGCGCTGCGGCCTCCAGGGACACAGGGGACACAAGTGGCTGTGTGGCTTGCAGTGCCCGACCAGAGGGAGGGAGGTTGTCTGGCTGCTGAGGCGCAGCCGGTGTCAGCCCTTCGGGGAACTGCCCGTGGATGCTTCGGGAATGGGGGCTGCCAACTCAGAACCCCCGTTCCCTGTGGCTGCAGCCAGCCAGGGGGCTCCAGGGTCGGGCGCGCCCGCGGGCCTGGGGGGCTTCTTGCCTGTGTGCAGGGCTTCTACGCACAAGGTGGCACCACATCCCGGCCCAAGGGTGGTGGCAGGAACTCAGGAGGCACTCAGGGACTCAGCAGGGCCCGCCCCTGGGGCAAGGGGTCTGGCAGGCTCCGGGGCAAATGGACTACGGAAGCCGAGAGGGGCCCGTCCGCGCCAAAACCCAAAACGCGCTGCGGCCTCCAGGGACACAGGGGACACAAGTGGCTGTGTGGCTTGCAGTGCCCGACCAGAGGGAGGGAGGTTGTCTGGCTGCTGAGGCGCAGCCGGTGTCAGCCCTTCGGGGAACTGCCCGTGGATGCTTCGGGAATGGGGGCTGCCAACTCAGAACCCCCGTTCCCTGTGGCTGCAGCCAGCCAGGGGGCTCCAGGGTCGGGCGCGCCCGCGGGCCTGGGGGGCTTCTTGCCTGTGTGCAGGGCTTCTACGCACAAGGTGGCACCTCATCCCGGCCCAAGGGTGGTGGCAGAAACTCAGGAGGCGCTCGGGGACTCAGCAGGGCCCGCCTCAGGGGCCAGGGGTCTGGCAGGCTCCAGGGCAAATGGACTACGGAAGCCGAGAGGGGCCCGTCCGCAGCGCCAAAACGCGCCAAAACCCAAAACGCGCTGCGGCCTCCAGGGACACAGGGGACACAAGTGGCTGTGTGGCTTGCAGTGCCCGACCAGAGGGAGGGAGGTTGTCTGGCTGCTGAGGCGCAGCCGGTGTCAGCCCTTCGGGGAACTGCCCGTGGATGCTTCGGGAAATGGGGGCTGCCAACTCAGAACCCCCGTTCCCTGTGGCTGCAGCCAGCCAGGGGGGCTCCAGGGTCGGGCGCGCCCGCGGGCCTAGGGGGCTTCTTGCCTGTGTGCAGGGCTTCTACGCACAAGGTGGCACCACATCCCGGCCCAAGGGTGGTGGCAGGAACTCAGGAGGCGCTCGGGGGACTCAGCAGGGCCCGCCCCTGGGGCAAGGGGTCTGGCAGGCTCCGGGGCAAATGGACTACGGAAGCCGAGAGGGGCCCGTCCGCGCCAAAACCCAAAACGCGCTGCGGCCTCCAGGGACACAGGGGACACAAGTGGCTGTGTGGCTTGCAGTGCCCGACCAGAGGGAGGGAGGTTGTCTGGCTGCTGAGGCGCAGCCGGTGTCAGCCCTTCGGGGAACTGCCCGTGGGATGCTTCGGGAATGGGGGCTGCCAACTCAGAACCCCCGTTCCCTGTGGCTGCAGCCAGCCAGGGGGCTCCAGGGTCGGGCGCGCCCGCGGGCCTGGGGGGCTTCTTGCCTGTGTGCAGGGCTTCTACGCACAAGGTGGCACCTCATCCCGGCCCAAGGGTGGTGGCAGAAACTCAGGAGGCGCTCGGGGACTCAGCAGGGGCCCGCCCTCAGGGGCCAGGGGTCTGGCAGGCTCCAGGGCAAATGGACTACGGAAGCCGAGAGGGGCCCGTCCGCCGCCAAAACCCAAAACGCGCTGCGGCCTCCAGGGACACAGGGGACACAAGTGGCTGTGTGGCTTGCAGTGCCCGACCAGAGGGAGGGAGGTTGTCTGGCTGCTGAGGCGCAGCCGGTGTCAGCCCTTCGGGGAACTGCCCCGTGGATGCTTCGGGAATGGGGGCTGCCAACTCAGAACCCCCGTTCCCTGTGGCTGCAGCCAGCCAGGGGGCTCCAGGGTCGGGCGCGCCCGCGGGCCTGGGGGGGCTTCTTGCCTGTGTGCAGGGGCTTCTACGCACAAGGTGGCACCACATCCCGGCCCAAGGGTGGTGGCAGGAACTCAGGAGGCACTCAGGGACTCAGCAGGGCCCGCCCCTGGGGCAAGGGGTCTGGCAGGCTCCGGGGCAAATGGACTACGGAAGCCGAGAGGGGGCCCGTCCGCGCCAAAACCCAAAACGCGCTGCGGCCTCCAGGGACACAGGGGGACACAAGTGGCTGTTGTGGCTTGCAGTGCCCGACCAGAGGGAGGGAGGTTGTCTGGCTGCTGAGGCGCAGCCGGTGTCAGCCCTTCGGGGAACTGCCCGTGGATGCTTCGGGAATGGGGGCTGCCAACTCAGAACCCCCGTTCCCTGTGGCTGCAGCCAGCCAGGGGGCTCCAGGGTCGGGCGCGCCCGCGGGCCTGGGGGGCTTCTTGCCTGTGTGCAGGGCTTCTACGCACAAGGTGGCACCTCATCCCGGCCCAAGGGTGGTGGCAGGAACTCAGGAGGCGCTCGGGGACTCAGCAGGGCCCGCCTCAGGGGCCAGGGGTCTGGCAGGCTCCAGGGCAAATGGACTACGGAAGCCGAGAGGGGGCCCGTCCGCGCCAAAACCCAAAACGCGCTGCGGCCTCCAGGGACACAGGGGACACAAGTGGGCTGTGTGGCTTGCAGTGCCCGACCAGAGGGAGGGAGGTTGTCTGGCTGCTGAGGCGCAGCCGGTGTCAGCCCTTCGGGGAAACTGCCCGTGGATACTTCGGGAATGGGGGCTGCCAACTCAGAACCCCCCGTTCCCTGTGGCTGCAGCCAGCCAGGGGGCTCCAGGGTCGGGCGCGCCCGCGGGCCTAGGGGGCTTCTTGCCTGTGTGCAGGGCTTCTACGCACAAGGTGGCACCACATCCCGGCCCAAGGGTGGTGGCAGGAACTCAGGAGGCGACTCGGGGACTCAGCAGGGCCCGCCCCTGGGGCAAGGGGTCTGGCAGGCTCCGGGGCAAATGGACTACGGAAGCCGAGAGGGGGCCCGTCCGCGCCAAAACCCAAAATGCGCTGCGGGCCTCCAGGGACACAGGGGACACAAGTGGCTGTGTGGCTTGCAGTGCCCGACCAGAGGGAGGGAGATTGTCTGGCTGCTGAGGCGCAGCCGGTGTCAGCCCTTCGGGGAACTGCCCGTGGATGCTTCGGGAATGGGGGCTGCCAACTCAGAACCCCCTTTCCCTGTGGCTGCAGCCAGCCAGGGGGCTCCAGGGTCGGGCGCGCCCGCGGGCCTGGGGGGCTTCTTGCCTGTGTGCAGGGCTTCTACGCACAAGGTGGCACCACATCCCGGCCCAAGGGTGGTGGCAGGAACTCAGGAGGCACTCAGGGGACTCAGGCAGGGGCCCGCCCCTGGGGCAAGGGGTCTGGCAGGCTCCGGGGCAAATGGACTACGGAAGCCGAGAGGGGCCCGTCCGCGCCAAAACCCAAAACGCGCTGCGGCCTCCAGGGACACAGGGGACACAAGTGGCTGTGTGGCTTGCAGTGCCCGACCAGAGGGAGGGAGGTTGTCTGGCTGCTGAGGCGCAGCCGGTGTCAGCCCTTCGGGGAACTGCCCGTGGATGCTTCGGGAATGGGGGCTGCCAAACTCAGAACCCCCGTTCCCTGTGGCTGCAGCCAGCCAGGGGGCTCCAGGGTCGGGCGCGCCCGCGGGCCTGGGGGGCTTCTTGCCTGTGTGCAGGGCTTCTACGCACAAGGTGGCACCACATCCCGGCCCAAGGGTGGTGGCAGGAAACTCAGGAGGCACTCAGGGACTCAGCAGGGCCCGCCCCTGGGGCAAGGGGTCTGGCAGGCTCCGGGGCAAATGGACTACGGAAGCCGAGAGGGGCCCGTCCGCGCCAAACCCAAAACGCGCTGCGGCCTCCAGGGACACAGGGGACACAAGTGGCTGTGTGGCTTGCAGTGCCCGACCAGAGGGAGGGAGGTTGTCTGGCTGCTGAGGCGCAAGCCGGTGTCAGCCCCTTCGGGAACTGCCCGTGGATGCTTCGGGAATGGGGGGCTGCCAACTCAGAACCCCCGTTCCCTGTGGCTGCAGCCAGCCAGGGGGGCTCCAGGGTCGGGCGCGCCCGCGGGCCTGGGGGGCTTCTTGCTTGTGTGCAGGGCTTCTACGCACAAGGTGGCACCACATCCCGGCCCAAGGGTGGTGGCAGGAACTCAGGAGGCACTGAGGGACTCAGCAGGGCCCGCCCCTGGGGCAAGGGGTCTGGCAGGCTCCGGGGCAAATGGGACTACGGAAGCCGAGAGGGGCCCGTCCGCGCCAAAACCCAAAACGCGCTGCGGCCTCCAGGGACACAGGGGACACAAGTGGCTGTGTGGCTTGCAGTGCCCGACCAGAGGGAGGGAGGTTGTCTGGCTGCTGAGGCGCAGCCGGTGTCAGCCCTTCGGGGAACTGCCCGTGGATTGCTTCGGGAATGGGGGCTGCCAACTCAGAACCCCCGTTCCCTGTGGCTGCAGCCAGCCAGGGGGCTCCAGGGTCGGGCGCGCCCGCGGGCCTGGGGGGCTTCTTGCCTGTGTGCAGGGCTTCTACGCACAAGGTGGCACCTCATCCCGGCCCAAGTGTGGTGGCAGGAACCCAGGAGGCTCTCGGGGACTCAGCAGGGCCCGCCCCTGGGGCAAGGGGTCTGGCAGGCTCCGGGGCAAATGGACTACGGAAGCCGAGAGGGGGCCCGTCCGCGCCAAAACCCAAAACGCGCTGCGGCCTCCAGGGACACAGGGGACACAAGTGGCTGTGTGGCTTGCAGTGCCCGACCAGAGGGAGGGAGGTTGTCTGGCTGCTGAGGCGCAGCCGGTGTCAGCCCTTCGGGGAACTGCCCGTGGATGCTTCGGGAATGGGGGCTGCCAACTCAGAACCCCGTTCCCTGTGGCTGCAGCCAGCCAGGGGGCTCCAGGGTCGGGCGCGCCCGCGGCCTGGGGGGCTTCTTGCCTGTGTGCAGGGCTTCTACGCACAAGGTGGCACCTCATCCCGGCCCAAGGGTGGTGGCAGGAACTCAGGAGGCGCTCGGGGACTCAGCAGGGCCCGCCTCAGGGGCCAGGGGTCTGGCAGGCTCCAGGGCAAATGGACTACGGAAGCCGAGAGGGGCCCGTCCGCCAAAACCCAAAAACGCGCTGCGGCCTCCAGGGACACAGGGGACACAAGTGGCTGTGTGGCTTGCAGTGCCCGACCAGAGGGAGGGAGGTTTGTCTGGCTGCTGAGGCGCAGCCCGGTGTCAGCCCTTCGGGGAACTGCCCGTGGATGCTTCGGGAATGGGGGCTGCCAACTCAGAACCCCCGGTTCCCTGTGGCTGCAGCCAGCCAGGGGGCTCCAGGGTCGGGCGCGCCCGTGGGCCTAGGGGGCTTCTTGCCTGTGTGCAGGGCTTCTACGCACAAGGTGGCACCACATCCCGGCCCCAAGGGTGGTGGCAGGAACTCAGGAGGCACTCAGGGACTCAGCAGGGCCCGCCCCTGGGGCAAGGGGTCTGGCAGGCTCCGGGGCAAATGGACTACGGAAGCCGAGAGGGGCCCCGTCCGCGCCAAAACCCAAAACGCGCTGCGGCCTCCAGGGACACAGGGGGACACAAGTGGCTGTGTGGCTTTGCAGTGCCCGACCAGAGGGAGGGAGGTTGTCTGGCTGCTGAGGCGCAGCCGGTTGTCAGCCCTTTCGGGGAACTGCCCGTGGATGCTTCGGGAATGGGGGCTGCCAACTCAGAACCCCCGTTCCCTGTGGCTGCAGCCAGCCAGGGGGCTCCAGGGTCGGGCGCGCCCGCGGGCCTGGGGGGCTTCTTGCCTGTGTGCAGGGCTTCTACGCACAAGGTGGCACCTCATCCCGGCCCAAGGGTGGTGGCAGGAACTCAGGAGGCGCTCGGGGACTCAGCAGGGCCCGCCTCAGGGGCCAGGGGTCTGGCAGGCTCCAGGGCAAATGGACTACGGAAGCCGAGAGGGGCCCGTCCGCGCCAAAACCCAAAACGCGCTGCGGCCTCCAGGGACACAGGGGA
The DNA here is from genome assembly GCF_033115175.1 of Lepus europaeus. Lineage (NCBI taxonomy): Eukaryota > Metazoa > Chordata > Mammalia > Lagomorpha > Leporidae > Lepus > Lepus europaeus. The sequence goes on along the minus strand of NW_026909222.1, from coordinate 7,103 downwards.
CACAAGTGGCTGTGTGGCTTGCAGTGCCCGACCAGAGGGAGGGAGGTTGTCTGGCTGCTGAGGCGCAGCCGGTGTCAGCCCTTCGGGGAACTGCCCGTGGATGCTTCGGGAATGGGGGCTGCCAACTCAGAACCCCCGTTCCCTGTGGCTGCAGCCAGCCAGGGGGCTCCAGGGTCGGGCGCGCCCGCGGGCCTAGGGGCTTCTTGCCTGTGTGCAGGGCTTCTAAGCACAAGGTGGCACCACATCCCGGCCCAAGGGTGGTGGCAGGGAACTCAGGAGGCGCTCGGGGACTCAGCAGGGCCCGCCCCTGGGGCAAGGGGTCTGGCAGGCTCCGGGGCAAATGGACTACGGAAGCCGAGAGGGGGCCCGTCCGCGCCAAAACCCCAAAATGCGCTGCGGCCTCCAGGGACACAGGGGGACACAAGTGGCTGTGTGGCTTGCAGTGCCCGACCAGAGGGAGGGAGATTGTCTGGCTGCTGAGGCGCAGCCGGGTGTCAGCCCTTCGGGGAACTGCCCATGGATGCTTCGGGAATGGGGGCTGCCAACTCAGAACCCCCATTCCCTGTGGCTGCAGCCAGCCAGGGGGCTCCAGGGTCTGGGCGCGCCCGCGGGCCTGGGGGGGCTTCTTGCCTGTGTGCAGGGCTTCTACGCACAAGGTGGCACCACATCCCGGCCCAAGGGTGGTGGCAGGAACTCAGGAGGCACTGAGGGACTCAGCAGGGCCCGCCCCTGGGGCAAGGGGTCTGGCAGGCTCCGGGGCAAATGGACTACAGAAGCCGAGAGGGGCCCCGTCCGCGCCAAAACCCAAAACGCGCTGCGGCTCCAGGGACACAGGGGACACAAGTGGCTGTGTGGCTTGCAGTGCCCGACCAGAGGGAGGGAGGTTGTCTGGCTGCTGAGGCGCAGCCGGTGTCAGCCCTTCGGGGAACTGCCCGTGGATGCTTCGGGAATGGGGGCTGCCAACTCAGAACCCCCGTTCCCTGTGGCTGCAGCCAGCCAGGGGGCTCCAGGGTCGGGCGCGCCCGCGGGCCTGGGGGGCTTCTTGCCTGTGTGCAGGGCTTCTACGCACAAGGTGGCACCACATCCCGGCCCAAGGGTGGTGGCAGGAACTCAGGAGGCACTCAGGGACTCAGCAGGGCCCGCCCCTGGGGCAAGGGGTCTGGCAGGCTCCGGGGCAAATGGACTACGGAAAGCCGAGAGGGGCCCGTCCGCGCCAAAACCCAAAACGCGCTGCGGCCTCCAGGGACACAGGGGACACAAGTGGCTGTGTGGCTTGCAGTGCCCGACCAGAGGGAGGGAGGTTGTCTGGCTGCTGAGGCGCAGCCGGTGTCAGCCCTTCGGGGAACTGCCCGTGGATGCTTCGGGAATGGGGGCTTGCCAACTCAGAACCCCCGTTCCCTGTGGCTGCAGCCAGCCAGGGGGCTCCAGGGTCGGGGCGCGCCCGCGGGCCTGGGGGGCTTCTTGCCTGTGTGCAGGGCTTTCTACGCACAAGGTGGCACCTCATCCCGGCCCAAGGGGTGGTGGCAGGAACTCAGGAGGCGCTCGGGGACTCAGCAGGGCCCGCCTCAGGGGCCAGGGGGTCTGGCAGGCTCCAGGGCAAATGGACTACGGAAGCCGAGAGGGGGGCCCGTCCGCGCCAAAACCCAAAACGCGCTGCGGCCTCCAGGGACACAGGGGACACAAGTGGCTGTGTGGCTTGCAGTGCCCGACCAGAGGGAGGGAGGTTGTCTGGCTGCTGAGGCGCAGCCGGTGTCAGCCCTTCGGGGAACTGCCCGTGGATGCTTCGGGAATGGGGGCTTGCCAACTCAGAACCCCCGTTCCCTGTGGCTGCAGCCAGCCAGGGGGCTCCAGGGTCGGGCGCGCCCGCGGGCCTAGGGGGCTTCTTGCCTGTGTGCAGGGCTTCTACGCACAAGGTGGCACCACATCCCGGCCCCAAGGGTGGTGGCAGGAACTCAGGAGGCGCTCGGGGACTCAGCAGGGCCCGCCCCTGGGGCAAGGGGTCTGGCAGGCTCCGGGGCAAATGGACTACGGAAGCCGAGAGGGGCCCGTCCGCGCCAAAACCCAAAATGCGCTGCGGCCTCCAGGGACACAGGGGACACAAGTGGCTGTGTGGCTTGCAGTGCCCGACCAGAGGGAGGGAGATTGTCTGGCTGCTGAGGCGCAGCCGGTGTCAGCCCTTCGGGGAAACTGCCCATGGATGCTTCGGGAATGGGGGCTGCCAACTCAGAACCCCCATTCCCTGTGGCTGCAGCCAGCCAGGGGGCTCCAGGGTCGGGCGCGCCCGCGGGCCTGGGGGGCTTCTTGCCTGTGTGCAGGGCTTCTACGCACAAGGTGGCACCACATCCCGGCCCAAGGGTGGTGGCAGGAACTCAGGAGGCACTGAGGGACTCAGCAGGGCCCGCCCCTGGGGCAAGGGGTCTGGCAAGGCTCCGGGGCAAATGGACTACAGAAGCCGAGAGGGGGCCCGTCCCGCGCCAAAACCCAAAACGCGCTGCGGCCTCCAGGGACACAGGGGACACAAGTGGCTGTGTGGGCTTGCAGTGCCCGACCAGAGGGAGGGAGGTTTGTCTGGCTGCTGAGGCGCAGCCGGTGTCAGCCCTTCGGGGAACTGCCCGTGGATGCTTCGGGAATGGGGGCTGCCAACTCAGAACCCCCGTTCCCTGTGGCTGCAGCCAGCCAGGGGGCTCCAGGGTCGGGCGCGCCCGCGGGCCTGGGGGGCTTCTTGCCTGTGTGCAGGGCTTCTACGCACAAGGTGGCACCACATCCCGGCCCAAGGGTGGTGGCAGGAACTCAGGAGGCACTCAGGGACTCAGCAGGGCCCGCCCCTGGGGCAAGGGGTCTGGCAGGCTCCGGGGCAAATGGACTACGGAAGCCGAGAGGGGCCCGTCCGCGCCAAAACCAAAACGCGCTGCGGCCTCCAGGGACACAGGGGACACAAGTGGCTGTGTGGCTTGCAGTGCCCGACCAGAGGGAGGGAGGTTGTCTGGCTGCTGAGGCGCAGCCGGTGTCAGCCCTTCGGGGAACTGCCCGTGGATGCTTCGGGAATGGGGGGCTGCCAACTCAGAACCCCCGTTCCCTGTGGCTGCAGCCAGCCAGGGGGCTCCAGGGTCGGGCGCGCCCGCGGGCCTGGGGGGCTTCTTGCCTGTGTGCAGGGCTTCTACGCACAAGGTGGCACCTCATCCCGGCCCAAGGGTGGTGGCAGGAACTCAGGAGGCGCTCGGGGACTCAGCAGGGCCCGCCTCAGGGGCCAGGGGGTCTGGCAGGCTCCAGGGCAAATGGACTACGGAAGCCGAGAGGGGGCCCGTCCGCGCCAAAACCCAAAACGCGCTGCGGCCTCCAGGGACACAGGGGGACACAAGTGGCTGTGTGGCTTGCAGTGCCCGACCAGAGGGAGGGAGGTTGTCTGGCTGCTGAGGCGCAGCCGGTGTCAGCCCTTCGGGGAACTGCCCGTGGATACTTCGGGAAATGGGGGCTGCCAACTCAGAACCCCCGTTCCCTGTGGCTGCAGCCAGCCAGGGGGCTCCAGGGTCGGGCGCGCCCGCGGGCCTAGGGGCTTCTTGCCTGTGTGCAGGGCTTCTACGCACAAGGTGGCACCACATCCCGGCCCAAGGGTGGTGGCAGGACTCAGGAGGCGCTCGGGGACTCAGCAGGGCCCGCCCCTGGGGCAAGGGGTCTGGCAGGCTCCGGGGCAAATGGACTACGGAAGCCGAGAGGGGCCCGTCCGCGCCAAAACCCAAAACTGCGCTGCGGCCTCCAGGGACACAGGGGGACACAAGTGGCTGTGTGGCTTGCAGTGCCCGACCAGAGGGGAGGGAGATTGTCTGGCTGCTGAGGCGCAGCCGGTGTCAGCCCTTCGGGGGAACTGCCCGTGGATGCTTCGGGAATGGGGGCTGCCAACTCAGAACCCCCATTCCCTGTGGCTGCAGCCAGCCAGGGGGCTCCAGGGTCGGGCGCGCCCGCGGGGCCTGGGGGGGCTTCTTGCCTGTGTGCAGGGCTTCTACGCACAAGGTGGCACCACATCCCGGCCCAAGGGTGGTGGGCAGGAACTCAGGAGGCACTCAGGGACTCAGCAGGGCCCGCCCCTGGGGCAAGGGGTCTGGCAGGCTCCGGGGCAAATGGACTACGGAAGCCGAGAGGGGCCCGTCCGCGCCAAAACCCAAAACGCGCTGCGGCCTCCAGGGGACACAGGGGACACAAGTGGCTGTGTGGCTTGCAGTGCCCGACCAGAGGGAGGGAGGTTGTCTGGCTGCTGAGGCGCAGCCGGTGTCAGCCCTTCGGGGAACTGCCCGTGGATGCTTCGGGAATGGGGGGCTGCCAACTCAGAACCCCCGTTCCCTGTGGCTGCAGCCAGCCAGGGGGCTCCAGGGTCGGGCGCGCCCGCGGGCCTGGGGGGCTTCTTGCCTGTGTGCAGGGCTTCTACGCACAAGGTGGCACCACATCCCGGCCCAAGGGTGGTGGCAGGAACTCAGGAGGCACTCAGGGACTCAGCAGGGCCCGCCCTGGGGCAAGGGGTCTGGCAGGCTCCGGGGCAAATGGACTACGGAAGCCGAGAGGGGCCCGTCCGCGCCAAAACCCAAAACGCGCTGCGGCCTCCAGGGACACAGGGGACACAAGTGGCTGTGTGGCTTGCAGTGCCCGACCAGAGGGAGGGAGGTTGTCTGGCTGCTGAGGCGCAGCCGGGTGTCAGCCCTTCGGGGAACTGCCCGTGGATGCTTCGGGAATGGGGGCTGCCAACTCAGAACCCCCGTTCCCTGTGGCTGCAGCCAGCCAGGGGGCTCCAGGGTCGGGCGCGCCCCGCGGGCCTGGGGGGCTTCTTGCCTGTGTGCAGGGCTTCTACGCACAAGGTGGCACCACATCCCGGCCCCAAGGGTGGTGGCAGGAACTCAGGAGGCACTGCGGGGACTCAGCAGGGCCCGCCCCTGGGGCAAGGGGTCTGGCAGGCTCCGGGGCAAATGGACTACGGAAGCCGAGAGGGGCCCGTCCGCGCCAAAACCCAAAACGCGCTGCGGCCTCCAGGGACACAGGGGACACAAGTGGCTGTGTGGCTTGCAGTGCCCGACCAGAGGGAGGGAGGTTGTCTGGCTGCTGAGGCGCAGCCGGTGTCAGCCCTTCGGGGAACTGCCCGTGGATGCTTCGGGAATGGGGGCTGCCAACTCAGTACCCCCGTTCCCTGTGGCTGCAGCCAGCCAGGGGGCTCCAGGGTCGGGCGCGCCCGCGGGCCTGGGGGGGCTTCTTGCCTGTGTGCAGGGCTTCTACGCACAAGGTGGCACCTCATCCCGGCCCCAAGTGTGGTGGCAGGAACTCAGGAGGCGCTCGGGGACTCAGCAGGGCCCGCCCCTGGGGCAAGGGGTCTGGCAGGCTCCGGGGCAAATGGACTACGGAAGCCGAGAGGGGCCCGTCCGCGCCAAAACCCAAAACGCGCTGCGGCCTCCAGGGACACAGGGGACACAAGTGGCTGTGTGGCTTGCAGTGCCCGACCAGAGGGAGGGAGGTTGTCTGGCTGCTGAGGCGCAGCCGGTGTCAGCCCTTCGGGGAACTGCCCGTGGATGCTTCGGGAATGGGGGGCTGCCAACTCAGAACCCCCGTTCCCTGTGGCTGCAGCCAGCCAGGGGGCTCCAGGGTCGGGCGCGCCCGGCGGGCCTGGGGGGCTTCTTGCCTGTGTGCAGGGCTTCTACGCACAAGGTGGCACCTCATCCCGGCCCAAGGGTGGTGGCAGGAACTCAGGAGGCGCTCGGGGACTCAGCAGAGGCCCGCCTCAGGGGCCAGGGGTCTGGCAGGCTCCAGGGCAAATGGACTACGGAAGCCGAGAGGGGCCCGTCCGCGCCAAATCCCAAAACGCGCTGCGGCCTCCAGGGACACAGGGGACACAAGTGGCTGTGTGGCTTGCAGTGCCCGACCAGAGGGAGGGAGGTTGTCTGGCTGCTGAGGCGCAAGCCGGTGTCAGCCCTTCGGGGAACTGCCCGTGGATGCTTCGGGAATGGGGGCTGCCAACTCAGAACCCCGGTTCCCTGTGGCTGCAGCCAGCCAGGGGGCTCCAGGGTCGGGCGCGCCCGTGGGCCTAGGGGCTTCTTGCCTGTGTGCAGGGCTTCTACGCACAAGGTGGCACCACATCCCGGCCCAAGGGTGGTGGCAGGGAACTCAGGAGGCACTCAGGGGACTCAGCAGGGCCCGCCCCTGGGGCAAGGGGTCTGGCAGGCTCCGGGGGCAAATGGACTACGGAAGCCGAGAGGGGCCCGTCCGCGCCAAAACCCAAAACGCGCTGCGGCCTCCAGGGACACAGGGGACACAAGTGGCTGTGTGGCTTGCAGTGCCCGACCAGAGGGAGGGAGGTTGTCTGGCTGCTGAGGCGCAGCCGGTGTCAGCCCTTCGGGGAACTGCCCGTGGATGCTTCGGGAATGGGGGCTGCCAACTCAGAACCCCCGTTCCCTGTGGCTGCAGCCAGCCAGGGGGCTCCAGGGTCGGGCGCGCCCGCGGGCCTGGGGGGCTTCCTTGCCTGTGTGCAGGGCTTCTACGCACAAGGTGGCACCACATCCCGGCCCAAGGGTGGTGGCAGGAACTCAGGGAGGCGCTCGGGGGACTCAGCAGGGCCCGCCCCTGGGGGCAAGGGGTCTGGCAGGCTCCGGGGCAAATGGACTACGGAAGCCGAGAGGGGGCCCGTCCGCGCCAAAACCCAAAAACGCGCTGCGGGCCTCCAGGGGACACAGGGGACCACAAGTGGCTGTGTGGCTTGCAGTGCCACGACCAGAGGGAGGGAGGTTGTCCTGGCTGCTGAGGGCGCAGCCGGTGTCAGGCCCCTTCGGGGAAACTGCCCGTGGATGCTTCGGGAATGGGGCTGCCAACTCAGAACCCCCGTTTCCCTGTGGCTGCAGCCAGCCAGGGGGCTCCAGGGTCGGGGCGCGCCCGCGGGCCTGGGGGGCTTCTTGCCTGTGTGCAGGGCTTCTACGCACAAGGTGGCACCCACATCCCGGCCCAAGGGTGGTGGCAGGAACTCAGGAGGCACTCAGGGGACTCAGCAGGGCCCGCCCCTGGGGGCAAGGGGTCTGGGCAGGCTCCGGGGCAAATGGACTACGGAAGCCGAGAGGGGCCCGTCCGCGCCAAAAACC